>NC_142802.1:59463297-59748612 GCF_049724085.1 Artemia sp. Qi Xiang Cuo | reverse complement strand
CATGGTAATAATCTGTAAGCAAAGACAAACTCAAGTCGAGGTAAGACGTTTTGATACGTATTGACTGCGTTTGATAAGCCTTTTGATGGTCAAATCTTGACTAGAATTCAGAGCAGAGTGTATACAAAACGATAATGCTTTGCAGAAATGACGTACCACTCAACTGGAAGGCGGGGTCCTGTGTGCCTCAAGTTTCCGAAAGGTTATGCTCTGCTTCCAACTATTTTAATCGTAAAGAATTAAAAATATTGAACGACATCACGAATTGATGCGATTGAGCCGTGAATTAGTATTGCAATGTTTCTCATGGCGCTGGTTCTGAATGTTTTTGAGGCCACCATCACCTTTGCTGAGGGCAAGTCTAATGTCATTTACTGTTCCTCGTTTTACGAAGAAGTTATGCATGTTGTAGAACTTTCTTCTGCTGTCCTACCTGACTATGGATACAGCTGGCCTGATGTTGAAGATCATCAGTTAATGTAATTGAGCTGAATATTGAGATCATGGCCAAGCGTTGTTCAACCGCAGGGCTGACATTTCGCTTATGCTAAAAGCAAGAACCATCACATTGAATATCATCAGCACTGATTTATCAAATTGATCAGAGATTGTAAGACAAACGGACAGGATACGGTGAAGACGGCGTAAAGTCGTTTTCCAAAACTGTAATGCTCTACCGACCATCCTACCGCCATTTCTAACCCATTTTAGGATGTACCAAAGGAATACCTTATTTTAATCTAATCGTTTTATCGAATTGTACGAGCAGACCATGTGCTAGTTATCAAGGATATTTCAAATCTTAAGATTTTGCCTTTTTGAATAAAAACATGGTGGATTTTAAGCGTAACACTATTTAAAGGGTGTCAGAAAATTAGCAATAAAGTTGTCTTTTAGCAGAAATAACGTACTTTAAAATATATTTAAGGAACATGTCATCAATTTCTTTTTTGAAAAAATTCTTCTCGGGACACACCATTTTAAAATTTTCGAGAAGTTGACAGGTACAACGTTTAATCGTTGGCGAAAAGACAAAACCACAGTAAGTTCGTATTATTTAAGAAAGGGTTAGTGCCATGTATATTGTGTGAATTATTTTCGGTCATCTCTCGGAATTTGGGAAAAGAGCTAGTTAAATTTGGCTGTGGGATGCTCCTGCCATCATCAGAAAATGGAACCTGGCCCCTTAAATTTGGTACTTTAGGTTTAAGAAGAAGTTAATTGAACAGTTGCCTAATGCGACTTGCATTTTTAGGGGGGGGGGGGTGGTTGATATCATCATGAGCGAAAAAAGTAGGTATATATTTCATATATCTGTTTTAGATATCGTCTGAAAAAAACAAATATTTTCTCGTCCATTATTAAATAAAAAATACTGAGACTCAGAGAACCTTGTCTCGTCTACGTCTACGCCATTATGTTGTTTATTTCGCAACTATTTTTGTGTTTGCACGCCAGAAAAAAAATTATTTGAAATTTTGTGTAATGTATCGAGTGGGAATTTAGTCCGAAGTGTTCACATTGTGTGTGATTTTCTTCCTCCCTTTTTGTTTTTCCCTTTTTTTTATAAAGAAAAGTACTGGAAATAGGGAATCTGGAACTCCGCCTCATATTAGAGACACATGGGTAGCAATGATTAAAGCTGGCTGACTTTGGAAAGTTATCTACGCCAAGTCATCCTTACGACGTCCATCCCGTTTCAGGTGGACCACCTCCATACCGCCCACATGGATACCCGCATTACCCCTACCCTCCCTATCCTATGCCATACCACCATTACGAGCCAAGCTATCCACCTTTTTGTTACCAAGATTCGCCTAGACCTATGTATCACTACGACAGCCGTCTAGCGCATGTACCTCCGATTCCAGCTTACCCCTCCCCGCCTGATGCCGGTGGCGGTCTTATTGCTAACACTTATGCTGAGCGTGTCAATGGAGAGTTGGCCGCCTCGACAATGGAGACATCTACTGAACGGCGTTTTACTTCTCGTGGTAAGACTCTGCCATACCACGTTTGACGGGGAATTTCTTTTAATGGTTGCAAGCTCAATGCTGATGCGAAATTAATACACAGGCATTTCTGAGTTTTATTGTTTCTCGCACTTGCTGTCTAAGTTCAATTTTCGTATTTTTTGTCAGCTTGAAAACTAATTCTTATTTTTTATTTGTTTATTCTCTTTGCAGAGAAGTGCTAAAGTTTATTTTTTCTATTCCTATTACTGCGTATAAATGTGTATGGTTTTAACACGAATGAAGATTAAAAGATGATAAGTTGTTAAAAAGGAGAATTTTAAAAGCCACCGGTGTTATATAAATTAAGTTTTTCTGAAGGGAGGGGGGATTGTGAAATATTTTAATTTTTAAAACGGACTGTTAAGCAACAAGGCGCAATTATTTTAGCCATTATTGAGCTCGTGACCTTTGTTTTATGTGTCTGGCAATTTGTTTTTATCTTTGGCACGCTTGGTTTTCTGTTTGTGTTGCTATTGCTTGCTTGTGTCACCTTATTTTGCTTAAAGGGCTGGTCTCACTTTATCCGAAAAGTTTGGTAAACTTTTATCGTTTGATGTGTTCTTACTTTACTTTGTTATTTACTTTCCTTCATAAATTTCCTTCAATTAATTGCTTTCCTTCGTAAATTTCCTTCAACATATAATGGAGTTTCTATGTGCATCCTATATTTTACTCATTCAGTTAATAAGTCTTGCTCAAGGTCCTTCAAAGGTTTGGAATGTTTTAGTTTTTGTTATGAAAAAATTAGCTACTCTTGTTAAGATATTAAACCATGAAAACTTTTTAAGGCTTTCTTACCTAAAGAGATGAAAATTTATATAATTCAGAACTAATATGAAGGCGTGGTATAATAAGATTACTCTTCAATTTTTGATGCAAATCTACTTTTGTGCCAAAGCAAATAAAAAAAAAAATATTTGTGCCCCACCTCCCAAAAATAGTTCAAAGTTGTTTGTATTTTCTGGAAATTTCATATATGCAGTATATTTTCATATAATGCAAGGAAGAAGAAAAAGGAGAAAATGAAATCATGAAAAGCTCCAAGAGACAAAATATCGTAAAAAATTGAAATACAGTAAAAAATGCAAAATAAACGACAGAAGTATTTTTTCCACCGTTGGCTTTCTAATTTCTCGGTCTCGAGCTACGGTTTCATTTTTTTCTTATTTTTGCTCACAATAATAATGATAATTTATTTTTGACCCAATAACATTATAAAAGAGTCGAGTAATAAAAGAAAGTAAGAGGAAAAGATATACAAAACAAACACATACAAATCAATATCAAATATACAAAAAACAACAATGCAAATCAGAATCGCAGGAGAGGATGAAACGGACCTAATAATGGACTACAGAGAGTTATTTTGTACTTTTTATTTTCTCCCATTTTTGTCGTGGTGCACACGGATTAGCAGAGTGAATTGTCAGCGCTATTCCGGATCTGATGAGTGATTTTAAATTGTGCTCGCTTTTTTATGCCAGTGTAGTTGTTAAAAATTAAATATTGTAAACTATATTAAAATATATTAAATCAAACAACTAAATTGATGTCAAGAGCAGGGTTGCCACAGGTGGTACATTTTTTCCCAAAATAGTGACTTATTAAGTCACTATAACGCCTAATTCTTATCAAGACATTTTCACACTTCCGAAATAATCGCCAATTTTTTTTGCTGGACTGTTCTCAAAGAGAGATTCAGCGGGGTAATGTATATTCAATCACTCATTGATCCTTGTAATATACACTGCCCTGCTGATTCTCGCTTTGTTTAAAGCTTATCAATCAATTTTTGGGAATTATTTCCAAATTTTGAACATTTCAGATACGAAATTTAGGCGTGACGAATATGTTAGAATCAGAATCATTCAAACTAGTAGGTGTATAGTAATATTGTTTAGTAGTTGCTTTGCTGTGAATGATAATTTATAGTAGTTTGCCATAATCTTAGAAACACCTAGTCAAAGAACCCGGAAAAAATATGTTGTGCAAATGAATGACACCTGAATGATGGAAATATTGGATTCTTAACGATAACTGATGGCTAAAATGCGCGTATCGTTGATGGGATTGTAAAACCTAATCATACAATAAAAAATAAATATGATGTCTAGATATGATAATTATTATACCTTAAACGGTATATAGTAGGGGAAAGATACGGAAAAAAATGGTCGAACCAGGAAAAAATTGGTACAGAAATTATTTTTGCACCACTGTGTTCAGAAAAGAGAGCTCTACAACATATCAAAAATCTAAATCTCCATCCCGTTGTGAAATTCCCTTTTTTTCTCACGTTTTTTGCGCCTATTTTTTAGATATTTCCAGAATCCGAGAATGAGGAACCGTGAAAAGAAAAGTAGTTTATTGATGATTTCCCTTTTAAGAAACGATTGTTTTTGTGCTCTTTTTTTAGACAGAAAAATCAAGTTTAATCATTTAATACTTTTTTTTTTTTTGTTTTTGTATGAAGTAAAAAAAAAAAAAAATAAAAAAAAAAAAATCAAGCGAGACACGATCATGGGGTATTTTTCGAAGAGGAGCAAGAATTTTTGGTTCATTATTCCCCATCTGAACAAATACCCCACCAGCTTTCCAAATCCATTTATTTTCTTACTGAGCTTTATTGCTGACGACATTTTCAACCAGCTGGAAAGTCCCTTCTGATTTTCACTTTCAGTTACACAATGCCTTGATCTTACATTCTTTTCAAAGTTGTTTCAGTCTACTGAGCCTTGTAGAGCCATCTATCTGCAAAAAAACTCCTCCGATGGAAAGTATTTTGGAGTCCGATCAGAGATTTAAAACAGGTGCGTTTTGTTTGTTTTTCTTGCCAATGCTTTTGTAACGTAACTACTAGGAAGCGGAAAGGAATCGGAGGAAGGAAATATAGAAAGGAAAGAAGACTCTACGCTCGTCCTACCTCTCTTTTCTGACACATATTTTATCAGCGCCATCTGTCTGAAGAAAACTTAAGTACAGCAAACAAGTCGCTAGAGTGCAGCACGGTCGACGCCGCTAGGCGGAACGAAAAAGCTATTTCTCTAGTGGAAGCGAGAGTACTACCGACTATCACTAGTCCTTTTCACGGATGTGACTGTCAGATTTCCCTGGTCAAGAATCCTTAAAGCACCCATGATACTCGACACCGGCCCTCAATAAGATTGACAGTTCATTTATTTTAGTAACCTATCTCAACTGGGGAGGGTTTAGCTACAGATTTTTTGGTTCAGAATCAGGGTTTTCGTAGTAACATTCACCGACAGCTCACTTATTCCCAGTTCTCTTTTTTAGATGGCTGAGACCGCAGTTTTATGTCCCCTTTGTGAACGTTCAATAGACACCTCAGACTCGTCAGTACTGGCAGAAAAAGGAGCTGCGGCAATCAATGAAGCTAGCAAAACGAGAGGTACCAGCATCTCTGTCGAGGCAAGGAACCAAGTCCATGTTGCTTGCAGAAAGACTTTCACAAACAAAATATACCTGTCGAAAATTGAGATTGAAAGACGACGAACCTTGCAAGAAAAGACGGAAGCAGAAAAAGTGGTACACCGATCACGGACTCCAAGTTTCAACTTCCAAGAGTGTTGCTTTTTCTGCACTACAAGCATAAATCTCAACACTACCCACAGAAAAGGACACGAGTGGTACAAGGTTCGGACTAAAGACTTTGAAGAGAGTATAAAGGCAGTGTGGAAAAGCCGTGATGATGATTGGTCAAATAACGTTTTCCGCCGAATATGTGCAGTGTCAGACCTACACGCAGTTGACGCCATTTATCACGCAGCCTGTTCTTCTATGTTTCGATTAAATAAGAGCCTTCCAGCAAGAACTTTTTGGAATACTCGAAGATACTGAGCCAGATAAAAAACGTCTAAAAAGGGGGAGGCCGGGTCACGATGAAAGATATCAGGCGTTTTTGAAGCTGGCTACTTTTTTCGAAGAAAATGACGAAGAACAGTATACAGTCAGTGAACTTGTTGTTAAAATGGGAGAGCTTTTGAATGGGACAGACCTTGAACCGTACTGTAATAAGTACTTAAAGAGCAAGCTTCTGGAATATTTCAGTGACCAGCTAGTATTTGCAACTATTGACGGCAATGAGAAAAGTAAATAAGCCAGAGCTTGCAAAAGTGATCTTTCAGGCTTGCTGGATTGAGACTCAGTCACCCTCAAGACCTGTTTCTGCGTGTAACATTGTCTTGGATGGTGGTTCTCTTCTACATCGAGTTCCATGGAAGGTAGGGTCAATCGTCAAGGTCATCTTTGCTTCATACGTCCATTACGTACAAGCAAGGTACCCTAGTGCAATCGTTGTGTTTGACGGATATGAAGGTGGTCCAGCAATCAAAGATGCTACCCATTTACGTCGAGCAAGGATGGTTGGCCGCCAAGTCTTTTTCACCGAAGAGATGACCCTCTGCATGAAGAAAGAAGAGTTTCTCTCATGTAAGACAAACAAAGGACGTTTCCTGAAGCTGCTTGGCAACCATTTGGAAGCCGTTGGTTTCCGAATTTTCCACCCGGAAGGAGACGCCGACTTTGTGATTGTAGAAAAAGCCGTAGAAGCTGCTAGTCTTACAGACACAATCGCGGTTGCTGATGATACTGACATCTTGGTTCTTCTGATCAGTCGATCAGATTCGCGTTCCGGGCGTGTTTAATTATAACCAGAAGCTAAGGTTTGCGGTACTAGGTCAGCGTGGGTTATTATTGAGATGTATCAGAAGCGATGAACACATGTAAGCAATCAGATACCGCTCTGTCATGCCGTGCTGGGTTGTGACACAACCTCTCACCTTTACGGAATAGGAAAGGGCAAAGCCGTTCAGCTGCTACTTTCCAACAAGAGTTTCAGGGACAGCGCTGCTATATTTGGCGACAAGCTCGCATCGCTTGATTGTGGCAGCAGGAGAGTGAGCATTGTTGATACTGTACGGTTGCCCTGATGTTTCGAACCTGGACTCTGCCAGAAAGCTAAACTTTCACAGAAAAGTGAGCACTGCCACCACTTTCGTGCATCCACAAGAACTGCCACCGACTCAGGCAGCAGCGAAGTACCACTCGCTACGTGTCTACTGCCAAGTTCAAATCTGGCACGGGAGCCCAGTAGACCCTTTACGCCTGGGATGGAAATTGCAGGATAACGAAGTTTTTGCGCCAATAAAAACAGATCTCTCTGCCGCTCCGTCTCAGCTGCTGAAAATTATCAAATGCTCGTGTCGTATGGACGGCTGTGATAGTGAAAAGTGTACCTGTAAGAAAAACGGACTTGAGTGTACTATAGCCTGCCGTACCTGTAAGGGAAGCTCGTGCAACAATTCGAAGTTTCAAGAAGAACTTAGTGAAGAAGAATAACAGTTAACTGTGATGATGAAAAATCTAGTTCCTACATTTTGATGATGTGCAATTTTTATATATTTGAAAAATAAGATAAAAGCTTTTCTCTGAACACTTTAAGTTAGAACCTACCTTGTCTCATGGTGTTTGGTGCTGAGGTGTTTCGTCATTCCTGTTTATTGTTGTTTAGTCTTTTTTTTCTAAGCCTTTCGTTTACATAGCCAAATAGACTACAAGAACGACAAACTTATTCCGTAGTAGACCTTGATAAACGCTGTTAATAGCTTTTTTCCCCAAAGACACAGTTTTTTTCCCCATCTTTTTTTTTTTTTGCTGATAAATATTTTTCTTTTGGTAAGGTAACGAAATAAGTATCAGAAATAAATTCAGGGCCAAAAGTTGATCTAAAAAGATGTGTAAAACATTATAGTTTACGTTTTTAATTTTTTTTCCCGGTTTCTGAGAAAATAAATAAAAAAACATAAAAAAAACAATTTCGCATCGAGCTAGAGATTTAGATTTTTGATATGTTGTTAAGCATTTTTTTCCGGTCCGGATGGTGAAGAAACCATTTCTGTACCAATTTTTTCCTGGTCAAAACTAATTTTTCTCCTACTAATAAATTTACAACCACTCCAGACCATAAGGGGACATGTTAAGAAAACAAATCTTACTTCATAATATGCATAATAATCCTACTTATTATATTATTCAGGGGGGCACCTTTATCCTCACTATTTTCCTTGTTTTCCAGTTTTTTAATCACATTTTTCAATATTTATGTCAATTCTCCAAGTCTTGAAAATCGTTTTAAAACAAACACCCAAGAGCCATCTAGCTAATCTAACCAAACCAAACCTAACCTAAATTTATCAGTATTAGCCTATTTGTATCTTTTTGGTAGATGGCAGTGATGGTGTTTAACTTTCATATATAGAATATTTGAAAACGGATAAATGAAGGTAACTATGTTTATTTTTCACAATTTTGTTAAAAAAAATTGTACAACGGTGAAAGAAGTAATGATAAATCTGATCCCCCTGGAAAATATGTTAACTAGGATTATTTTGCATATTATGAAGTAAGATTTGTTTTCTCAACATGTCTCCTTATGATCTGGAGTTGTTGTAAATTTATACAGCTTAACCTTAAAATTTGGATTATAAAAACAAATCTTATTAAGGTACTGAATTAATATGTAAATATTCATTATATAAATCAGTTTTCTGCTCTCTTTTCTGCATTAACAGACTTTGTTTTTTGCTTTTGCAATATCAAAATATTTTCTCAATTGTATTCATTCATAAATAAATGTTTATTATGTGGATAACTTTAACGCCAATGCTCTTTCACACTAGTAGCCTTCGAGATTCGATTTAGCTTTTCTAAATTCCTTTGGCATGAAAAAAGATGAAATCAAGTAGCATAAAACCCTACCCAACTGAGCTACCTATTTCTCTGATTATATGGGTTTAGTAGATTTTTCCCTTTGAGTAAATACCTTCCTGTGTTTGAAGTCAATCGGTCCCTTTCCCCCCTCTTATAGAGTTTATTTTACCTTTGCAGTAAACTATAAATGGGACGGTCCTGTTGAATTAGCTTTACTTGTTAACACTACCTCTTGTTACAGTAGTCGAGATTAAAAATTCTCGTGTCTGCATTAAAAAGCTCTCAAGAAATTATAAAAAAATTTCGAAAGCTTTAAAAAAAAAATATTATAAAATTCATAAATTCTCATATGTACCTAAAAGATCAGTTCATAAGTTTAGAGGTTTCATTCCCTGTCAAAAATTTACTGAATTTTATGCAATATATTTCACGCAAAATGTAATAATAGATCCCTACCTTGTAACAATGCTAAGTTATGGCAGAGGATAGTAAATTTTAAGAATTCCGGTTGGTATTTCTGCTTAATAAGAGAGGCATTTTAGAAACCTCCCCAACTAGCAAAAATATCCTTTAAATACTTGTGTCAAAAAAGAAAAAAAATGGCACATTCTAATTAGTGCTTAAACAGGAGGTTTTCATTTAAACCATATATATATATATATATATATATATATATATATATATATATATATATATATATATATATATATATATATATATATGCATATATATATATATATATATATATATATATATATATATATATTTTGCTTTATTTAATTGAACTCTAATTTTGAAGGCCAGAGAAACGAATTTTTCAACTTGCGTTGATTTTTTTCTTCAGTCAACTGATGTGAAATTCTGCTGCCAAAGCGGAATTTTACTTATGTCAGGACAACTTATTACAATTATATGACAACTTATAACAATTTATTGCTTGTTGGCAAAAAAAAACTAATGCCTAAAATCTTTGGATTGCAAAATCTAATCTACTATTACTTATTTTCTTATTTGTATACTAGGAGTCGCAATATCAAGTCAGGCCTCATCAATTCCAAAGCAGGATTATGTTCGCCACGAGCTCCGAGCTGCCGTTGGCTCCCGAAGTCAGACATCCCAACCTGTTCAATCTCCGTCACAAAGCATACTGTCGGCGACGTTAGCATCTCCACGTGGTACTACCCACCAGATTATGGGCCAACAAGTAAGAGTACAGCCTAGAACTGGTCCTCCACCGCTGATGACCAGTCACACCCTGACTCAGAGTGAACTAGAAGCATTGGGAATCACACTTGAGCTGCCACAAACAAACAGTGAGTAATAACCCAAATTTTGAATTTGGGCGTTTATAGACGGTTATACGACGTTCATAGAACGTGCGTTTCAGTCTCCGGGTAAAATTGAATTTATTGCGGCATTGGTAAATATAACGCAATTGCGTTCCGGGCGAGGGTACGATTTATTGTGATTTAATTTGCAAAGGGTATTAAATTATTTTTCAGGTATTGTTAGATCAGACCGCTGTTATATAATTTGTTAAAGTCTTAAAAGTAAAGATTGCACCATTCTAGTGGAACATTAAAGATCATAATACCTAAAGTATGTTTACCCATACTTTTTATTTGGCTTGCTGCCCGAGTTTCATTAAATCTTAAAGAAGGTGGTTTCCTTTTTTTTTTTTTTTTTTTTTTTTTTTTTTTTTTTTTTTTTTTTTTTGCCCCTTAAACCTGAAATAATAATAAAAGTTTAATGACCCACCATCTATAAAGACTGTAACGGAGCAGAGAGAGAGAAAAAAAAAACGTGAATTTCGTGACGTTTTGCCATTTAGTCCAATTTATTATGAAAATGAGTTAAGCATATGGTTTGAAAGAGCTTTAAGAGATCTATCGAATCGTCCATATGTATATATATATATATATATATATATATATATATATATATATATATATATATATATATATATATATATATATATATATATATTAAGTATATAAATAAATGGAAACTCGCTTCGCTGGGGCAGGAGTTCAAAACTCGAAAATCCTGCGTACGTGTCTGCAATTTGATGAATTTAAATTTAAATATTTACTTGTTATTGTATCAATGTTATACATAGTAAAGTTATGCATAATTTATTTAATTGTTTTTGTCTTAATGACGGGGCGTGTCCACCTTGAATTGGTAGAAACATGTACAGTTTTAAGGAGAATAAAAGATTAATAGTACCAATAACTAAAATGACTAAATGTTTCGGCTTTAAGCCCTAAATATGAAAAAAGCCCTAATTAAATTTGGCCAGTATTTATTAGCAAAAAGGGATTATGCTGCATTTTGTAGGTTTTTGTAGGGGAGCAAAAACCGGAATAATGCGTTTCGGGGTTCCGACTTTTCTGGTTGTGCCTCCTTTTAACCGGATTCATGCAAACGATTCTCTGTCAGCTTGGTTGGAGGTACGAAGCCGGCCGATGGCCCCTTCAAAACCCTCCTCTCCCGTTTTCTCCCCAATGTTTTACAGAAAGGCTGGCATATTTCACCTCTAACATCCCTTAGCCTTCTCATCACCAACTTTTTCAGGAAGGTACACATTTTCACCTTTACTGACCAGGAATAATGATATTTATGGAATATATGGGGGAAGGACCGAATTGGGTCTATTGTCCCTCCTACTCACCCTTCCCCCAGGGCAACTTAAATATTGTCGGAGAAAAGGGAGGTATGTGATTTCTTGTTTTGATCGGAAATCATTCAAGGGTTTTCTTTATGTTTGTGTGGAGGTTCAAAGTCTCCCTTGACCGCTCCAGCGCCAAATCATCATCAACATTTTAGCTGAAAGATATGTTGGTTTACTCACCAACTTGGGTCGACGAGATGTGAGCATAATGATTTTTGGTGGCGTACGCCCCATCTTTGATCTTGGCATGAATTGGCTCGTATTCTCTTGTAACTGGTTGGGCATTAACTACAGCCAAGGGCTGGGTTTTAGCGACGCGTAACTTCCGACATCAGCGCACAAAGACCTGGGTGTTGCCTTTACTGTCCAGGCGCTAGGCTGGCTTCAAGGTGAAGGGGCTAGAATCGTGTCTTAAGTGCCAACTCTTAAAGGTAAGAAGTATCTATTCCATCTCTATCATGGAAAGTGAATTGTAATAATAAATCGTAGATCCTATTCATTTCCTGGGGCGGGGTCTCACAGACTTTCGTTCACTGGTCTGTCTTTTATTTGTTCACGTTACATTTGATGTTATGAAATTAGTCTTCATGGAAGTTGTTGTGTAACGTATATGAATATGGGTAAAAGGCAATATAAAGTAGTTTCGCAATTTGTATTAAAGTGTTTCTATGGTAATCTCGGTGAAAGGCATTAAACCAAATTGCTCTTTCTATCAAATGCATTGGACAAAAAAATTGATAGTGCTCTGGAAATTAAGGCAAAGTAGCCTTAATTTCTGCATATTGCATTGTTAGATATAACAATATAGCTTGGGTTGCGTTCTAAGTTTTTAGGTAAAACTACATTAGCTCGTGCGTTTTTAGGGATAAAATACAATCAAGGAGGCACACTTGTGCCTCTATAAAGAGGCGACCCACCACAATGTTAAGCGATTTCCGGTCCTAGCGGTCGCAGAGAGACAGCGGTAATCGCATTTTGTAGCCCAAGCTCAAAATAAGAAACGTGCACACCTTCACCCCCCCCTCCAACTTTATCTTCATGGGAAAAGTGGGCTGGAATTTTCGACCACAGCCCCCCTTTAACGTTGTCCGATTGGGCTGAAATTTAGAATTTAAGCTTTTCTAGGGCCTGGGAGCTTATCCTCGAAATTTCAGTTCAATCCGATCATTCCTTCCCTGTTTTCCAAAAAACAAATATAACCACTTAAAGTTCAAAATTTTTTTTTTCTTCTTAGCCACGCCTACAGGCCACAGTTGGCAATTGATCCGGGTGAATGAGGACTCATTCGAAGCAGAAGGTGACCTGTTAGGGCCTTTTGATATTTTCAGACCGAAAAAATTATCCCCTCAATGTGCATTTACAAAAAACCTCTTTTTCCTATAAGAGCCCATGTTAAATTTTCCCACCACAACCCCCTTTAACGTTGTCTGATCGGGCTGAAATTTAGAGGATAAGCTTTCTTGGGGCCTGAGAGCTTATCCTCAAAAATTCAGCTCAATCTGATCACTCTTTCCCTGTTTTCCAAAAACAAAATATCAAGTTTTGTTGGGATTTGCTTGCGTCAAAAATAAATTTCACTTACTAAAAAACAATTGCAATTGTGTCTCTTTAGTACAGCGGTCGATACTCCTGACCGTTAGGCGGAAGACCAAGGTTCTAGTGCCCTGTAGAGGAAATTGCTTGCGAACTTAATTAAAAGTTTAAAAAGGAAAATCAATTTACTTTTAATATTGTTTGAAAAAATTTAAAGTTTCTCAAGACTTAAAGAGGATTAGTTACAAGTTTAACACTTTAAAAACACTGTCGAGAAATACAAGAATAATACGCACTCATCTAACAGTTAGTCAAGCAATAATAAGTAATAAACTGTACAAAAACCTGCATAAATTATTTTAAAAAAACTACGTTTTGTAAAGAGTTAAAGAAGCTGAGTCATAAGTTCAAACCTTAAAACGTACCGGGTTTAGGAGGTACAGTTGGGGGGCTGCCGCCCCTCAAACTCCCCACTTTCTCAGCCTCTAAATAAAAAAACAAGTTTTTTAAACTGAAAGTAAGGAGCGACATTAAAACTTAAAACGAACAGAAATTATTCCGTATATGAAAGGGGCTGTCCCCTCCTCAACGCCTCGCTCTTTACGCTAAAGTTTGACTTTCTCACAACTCTATTTTTTAAACAATAAAAACTTTAGCATAAAGAGCGAGGCGTTAAGGAGGGAACAGCCCCTTTCATATACGGAATAATTTCTGTTCGTTTTAAGTTTTAACGTCGTTCCTTGCTTTCAATTTAAAAAAAAAAAAATTATTTAAAGGCTGCGAAAGCGGGGGTTTGGGGGGCGGCAGCCCCAACTGCACCTTCTAATCCCTGTACGTTTTAAGGTTCGAACTTGTGACTCAGCCTCTTTAACTCTTTAGAAAACGTAGTTTTTTTCAAATAATTGTGAATAAAGTTGTCTATTAGCACATGTATTTTCAGATCATATTTAAGGAACTTGTCATCAGTTTTGTAAAAAACAAATCGCTGGGACGCAGCATTTTAAAGCTTGCAGATGTAGGTAATTACAACGTTTTATTGATGGAGAAGAGATAAAAACGAAGGTTTTTCTTGGTAATATTTTGGTAATATTTTTTGTCGAAGCTAACCAAAGCTGCTGCATCGTTACATTGCTATGCATCGAAATCGTAGCGTTAGTTTTCTTATGTCGTTTCTTGTTAATTAACCTAAAATTACTTATATAGTTTGGGAAATAAAGTTATGACACCAAAATGGTTTTGTCGTTTTTTTTATTTTCTTTATTATTTATATATTTTTATTTTATTTATTTGTGTCTGGTTTCGAGCACAAGCTGGGTGGCTGCTCCCTGTGGGCTCAAATATGGCAGATGACTGCATTCGTAAGTCTATTATTGTGTGCTATTAACGGAAGCTATTAATTTGGCCAAGATTGTGTTTGTCAGTCAACAGGCAGGATTTAAGATTGGCTTCTTGCCATTCTCTCAAAACCAGAGAGGGCTTTGTATTTTTTGGATATATTTTTGACTTGTCTTAATTATCTCTATCTCTCTCTAAAAAACAAAGCTATTCGATATCTTTCCATAAAAAACCATAGAATAAAACTTGATCGTTGCCACAGATATCTATGTTGTTACATAGATATCTATGTTTCAAGAATATTTAGTTTGTATAAAAAAAAAACTATGGTTTGCGAAATTGAAGGGAAACTGCTATATAAGGAAAAGGGGGATATACAGAGGGGAGAGGGAGTAATCCAGGTCATGGAGCAGAAATGTATTGTATGTAAGTTTTTGACAACCCTAAATATTCTTGTCTTGTTTTGATGACCCAAGTTTGAAATCCCTGCTAATGGATTTCCTTTTTTAATTATGATTTATTTATTCTGGATTGCGATTCTCATTTTTGTCTTTTTAGGTGACAACACTGGTAGTACAACGTTATCATGGGAAAGCTTTGAAAATTATAATCCTGAAGATATGATATCCCTTCCAGGACCACCTCCCCAGAGCAACAATGGACAGAAAAACTCACTTCTCGAACAGTTACTAAATGAAACGAAAGAGTTGTGATTTAGTTGGGCGAAAACAAGTTGAATAGTTGTGCAATTCCACATTTTTGCAAATTGCGGACCTGTTGATTTCTCGATGGACGTGAGACTCTTCTGTCCCTAAAACCTTTCAAAGTGATTCCCTCAACATAAGTAGAAGGGCTGGAATATTATCCCCTTGTATGATTCTATTAAGTAGAGGGGCTATGATAATGCTTACTATCCATAGTTTTGGACAAATTGTTAATGTTTATTGCTGACAATCAAGCCGTGGAATGCACCCTTAGTATTTATATACCTCGAACGTCTGTAGAATCTGAGCTAACTATATGGGGAACGACAGAAATAGTTCACATTGTGGGTGCCTGTAATGATCCGTGATTATGCGAACGTTATACGAAGGTTGTGAAATAGTTTTTTCTTCTGTTTCTTCTTCTTATGTTTAGATTGATGAATTTTCTTCTGTAATTTCTTTACTTTCTTCTATTATCTATTAGTGATAATACCGGATATATATTATGTGATTCATAATTGATTTTTGTTGTTTCTTTGTGTATCTACTTGGCCGTCTTAAGTCAAATTATTCCCTGCGAGAAACAACAAACAACGTTTTAGTAATTACTTAATCTGTGTGATGAGTAGAATAACGTAAAAGGTAAAAAAAAATGGAACAAATAAAACAAATAAACAGCAAATAAAGACGAAAAGAAAATAATCAGGTAATTACTACAAGCTAGTTTTTAACACATATGCTTGTTCTCTGATAAATGGGGCGGAGGGTACGCAATATGTAAGGATAAATGCACAAAGTCGGGAAAGCGGTAAAGCGGAAGACCCACAACTATAACTTGTAAAATTGATGCAAGATGTGGGGCTGGGGAGGGGGTCAGGCATACAACTTGTTGCCATGCAACTGAGTCCAAATTTTGTGTAAGGTCAACCTGCGTACGCCTCCCTACCATACAGGAAGCCAAGGGTTCGAATCCTATTCGTGTTTGGTTTTCATAATACATTCACTAATATTTTGGTGATGGAGAAGCTTTGAGACAATGAACGATGTTTTAATACCTTTAGACACCTCTGTTAAATGACTACGCCAATTTGCTATTTTAAAATGCATTTAGAAAAATCACAAAAAAGTCATATGTGTCACAAAAGTCAATAAATGTCACAAAAAAGTCATTAAATATAATGTAACTTTTTGTTTCTCAATGAAGATTACGGCCTTTCATCCTTAAAGTTTTGCAAATGAATTTTGAAGACGTCACCTATCGATTCAGTAGTACTGATTGGCATTTATTCGAACTTGTCCTTAGGGTGCTGATTGACGATACCCCTAGAATACTTCCAGTTAATAGGCCACGTCAAGGTTAACAGAACATTTGGTTGCCACAAGTCAGTCTCGGAGAAGTTTTCAAAAGGCAATTTATTTGTTAAATTATCTTATCGAAGTTATTTTTAATGGTCAAAGGGGATTTCTTGGAAGTTGAAAAAAGTAGTGAATTAGTTGTGGTTAGGTATGCATAACCTTGTTGAAGCCAGACTCATGTCAAATGTATGCTAGTCTATACTATGCAAACTATTTACAATGTTTGAGTGCAGGTGATGTTGTAGGTAGGGCCAAACATTTTTCCAACTAGCAAGGTGGCTATAGTAACTAATAGACGTCATTTAACGCTGGGAACTAAAATGGTAAGCGCTAAAAGGTTATTGTTAAGGGGGTCCGTTACCATTAAGAATCAGCCTGTCTCGTCTTTATAATTTTTTTAGTTTGTGCGGCAAAACTATTTTGAATTGGTTGGGCGATCTTGTCATAACTTGTAGAGCTTGGATAAGTGATTCGAATAAACGGCAGAAAACTAAAAGCCAACATCAACTTTCCCTTAAATCTTAGAAAAACCTTGTAACTTCTATTGTTTTGTGCCGGAGATAGATATTTAGTTTTAGAGAAACTTATGACATTAGAAAGTGTAAAATTTGTGCTTTCGATCAAACAGAGAAGAATTTTCTTTTTAACATTCACGAAATGGCTCTCTAAAAACTTCCTAGTATACCTGATACGAAAATTCCAAAAATCACCTCAAAAGAAATGTCATTTGATCAGTTCCAACAGTTCTTTGAATTTTCTGTGGTTCAACTTGCTTGGATTGAAAACTTTGCCGACATAATTTGCATTGTCTTATCAACCAAATTTCATAATCAAATCACAGATTCTCAATAGGCTTCAATGATAAGTAGTCCCCTGGGAGTATTTGCTAACGGATCCTTTGCCTTTGAGACAGTCAGCTGACGCTGAGGCTCACAAAATGATGTTTATTAAGGTGTCGAATCCTCGTAACTAAAGGAACGTTATTTGCTATTAATGGTGCGCATACGCAATCCGTAAAAAGTTATTTTAAAAAACAAAACTAAAAAACCTTAAAAACAAAAGTTCAAAACTAAGTTAAAAAACAATAACATTCATTTTTTTTTTTTTTTTATGAATGAAAAGTTGAACTATACTTAAAATTATCTTAGAAAAGGTGAATATTATCTTTACCTAATTTCAAGATGTTTCCATTTTTTGTGTATGGCATATCTAATGAATTGTTAGCTAATAATAGCAGAGCCAATATATCTCCCCAAATAACGTTGCTGGGTGGATGATATCACCGCACCTGGGATTACTTGGCTGTATAATTGAAATCCTCCATAACGTTCAACGTTGCATTTACTGTAGTTTGGCTTGAGACGGCCCTTATATTTATTTATAAGAATCACCTGTTTTGTTATTTTTTTTTATTTTCGTCAATTTGTTTCGAAATTGATTAAGTTTATTATGTTTTCATAAAAGTTCAAGATTTCAACTAGATTTCTAGGATTTCACTTTCCTCTTTTTCTATAAATCAAAAGCTAAGAGATAAAATTAGTTGTCATAGTTTTTATAAGGTCAAATGCATCTTATCATTATTTATTTATTTATTTATGCATGTTGTTATAATTACGGTGAAGGTAATTTTTTCGGATTTGTTATCAAATAAAAACTTAGGTTTTCATTTTTTAAGAGGTAGGATATGATGGAGGTCTGCAGAGTTGAAAAATATTAATTTTGACCTTTGAATGATATTCTTCTTTATTTTTTCAGTTTAGACACAATATTAATGTTTCGATTCCAGGCCGTAGTATACCAAGTTTTTTTTAAACTTATACCCCAACCCCCCTCCCCACCTAGTTAAAAATTTTTCCTTAACCTAAAGCTCTGTTGTTTTTTTTTTTAGTTTGTGGGGTAACTAGGAAATGAATGTTTCATTCATCTATTGGAATGCTGTCTAAGCACGAGTAGTGTATACAGCTAACAATATGGTGTTGGTGTTTAAGCTGATTTTTTTTCTCAGGAAGCAATACCCTTTCTGGCGAATTCTTGTCTATTCAAATGAGCTAACTGCTTATATAGATAATAATTATCTAGAAATTATGTGCACGTAACGGGGATAATAGAGACGGGTGATCCTTTCCTCAAATTGTTCTGAAGGAATCTTCTTCCGGGTAAATTTAAAAATGAATGGCTTAAAAATCTGTGTCGTTTCTTCCTTTCTTAAATCAAAAGATGAAGAATTTTGAAAATCTAGCAGTAAATATTTTCTGTAAAGTTTTCTTAGGAAGCAGGTCTTCTTACGTTCCTTAGGGAGTGAACTACACCCCTCCTCTCAGTATATATGAAGCATATACAAGTATATAGAGTATTTTATTCTGAACTAGACTTGATATTTCATTTATTCCAGGGTGTACTTTTTAAGTACCTGTAGATTCGTTTTCAACACAGGTGATTCACTTCTCTAGGACAGGTCCATAGGAATTACTGGACCCCGTCCTTGTGCAGTTGATTCCTATTTTTACCGTTTGTCGATGTATAGACTATTTTTCGGAGAAGATAGTTCGTATTATACTATTTTTTGGGTTGATGGAGGTCCTATCTTTTCTGAACTTCTTATGAATTGTTGAGTTTTTTTGGCTTGTGGTTATAGTGTATTCGAATAGATTGTTTTGTTCAGATTTTTGTCAGAATTATAATATTGTTTTATTTTGTTGAAAAAGAGTTGCAGTTGTCGTTGTTTTTAGGTTGTTGGGTGTTTGGCTATTAGAGAAAGGTCAGCTTAAAGAGAAATATTTTAGCCAGTCGCCAGTCGCACCACTGCCCAAATGGCACACAAAAATATCCTGTTGGGTGCCACATGGTACTTAGTGTTGTCATTTTCAAGTCGACTTTATAAACTGCGGGCAAATATAAGATCATCATTAAAATGAGCATTTAAATAGCTTCCTATGATGCTTGAGTACCCTGCTAGCGGTGGAGAAAAAAAGGTGTGCGGGGTAAAAAAGCGACACGCTTCCCATGTAAAAGTCATATTTTCTCTTCTCTTTTTTTTGCTCTTCTTTTATTATTTTTTTTCTAATTTTACTGTTTTATTAGTTAACACAAGACGTACGTAACTCAGTCTTTGGGACATGGCTCCCTTGAAATTCCAGAATTTACAATTCTCCAGTGTATCCGCTGTTTTAAGTTTTTCGAATTTTCCACCAATTCCTATTATGGAAGATTGCGGTTAGAATATCCAGCTTTTCAAGTAGGTTATATACCATGGTTCAACTGCCCTCCAAAATGGAGACCTAAGTGTAGAGATATCATCAAGGCTGGTAAAGGCAAATGCTGCCTTGGGCTTTCTTCTAAGTAAACACACCCATAGCCCAAGGTCACAAACCATGCGCACACATAAGTAATTTCACAAACCTGAGATGAGTCACCTCATAAGTCATGAGTCATAGTCATGAGATGAATCACCTCATAAGGCGTGAATCTACTCTTCTTTGATAGCTAACGTTATGCCATACAGGTCATAGTGGGCCATGACCGAGGCGATAAAGGTAGATACTATCCAGATGAAACAATCCCCAGAAATACAACACTGTACATGGCTGATCCCAAGCATGGATGCGAGATCTCTTCCTCCGAAGCTAACCAGGGTCAACTAGGATAATTACAACGAGGCGAATATCCTACTGAGTCTTGAATGAGAAAAACTAGGGCAGTTTTGGATTATATCTATTGGCTCAAGGAACACAAACAAGAATATGGCTCGACTAAAGATTTACAGATAGACAAACATTTAATCAATAATTACTCTTATGATCAAAACAATCTGATCTGTCTTAAACTTCCGGGGTAAAATAGACCTATTACGAGAAAAGGCTCAAGGCCCCGTTTCTCTAAAATTCGGGACTTACATACTTTATTCCCCAACCGCAATTCTGGGCTCTTGACTCAGTATCTCATTCCATATCCCTTACGCTCTTATCTAACTGACTATGTGTTTCATAACTATACAGTTTCAAACTTAACAGTTTTGCATTTTTCGCATATCAATTTTTATTTTACTTTTCATTTTATTAAAAAAAAACAAGTTTTTTTTTAACCGAAAGTAAGGAGCGACATTAAAACTTAAAGCGAACAGAAATTATTTTGTAAATGAAAGGGACTGTCCCCTCGTCAACGCCTCGCTTATTACGCTCAAGTTTTATATTGATTTAAAAAGTAGAGTTGTGAGAAAGAGTCAAACTTTAGCATAAAGAGCGAGGCGTTGAGGAGGGGACAGCCCCTTTCATATACGGAATAATTTCTGTTCGTTTTAAGTTTTAACGTCGCTCCTTACTTTCAGTTAAAACAAAACTTGTTTGTTTTATTTAATTTGTGAACGTTTTTAAATTAATGCAGGTTTTGAGTTTGGCTCAGGGTGCATGAATGATTGAAACGAAATTTGCATATTAATTTTACCTTTTTTTGGCAAAGGGCTTTCTCAAAAATATTTCCTATATGAAAGCGGCTGTCCTCTCCTCAGCACCTCGCTCTTTACACTAAAGTTTTTATTGTTTTAAAGAGTAGAGTTGCGAGAAAGAGTCGAACTTTTTGCGTAAAGAGCGAGGCCCTGAGGAGGGGGGGCAGCCCCTTTCATATATGGAATAATTTCTGTTCGTTTTAAGTTTTATTGTCGCTCCTTACTTTCAGTTAAAGAAAAAACTTGTTTTTTTTATTCAATTTCTGAATGTTTTTGAATTAATGCAGGTTTTGAACTTGGCTCACCGTACATGAATAATTAAAACGAAATTTGCCAATTAATTTTGCTTTTTTTTTGGCTAAATGGTTTTCTCAAGACTTTGATCGGACGATTTTGAGAAAAAAAGGGCGGGGGAGTAAACATGCATCTGTGATCTATGTTCTGGCAAAAATTACACATTTTTGCAGGTAGGAGCTTGAAACCTCTACAGTAGGGTTCTTTGATATGCTGAGTCTGATGGTGTGATTTTCATTAAGATTCTATTACTTTTAGGGGGTATTTCCCCTCTTTGTTCGAAGATAAGATAAATATTCTCAGGCTCGTAACTTTTGATGAGTAAAACTAAACTTGATGAACTTATATATTTAAATCAGTATAAAAATCTAATTCTTTTTATGTATCTATTGGTATCAAATTCCGCATTTTAGAGTTTCGGTTACTATTGAGCCGGGTCGCTCCTTCGCCTTCTTCATGGGAATTCTCTTCCCCCGTGAAAAATTCCTCCGTGGAAAGACCCACCCATTCAACCCCCGATCCCCCCCCCCCACCAGAAAAAATCCCCCCCTGAAAACGTCTGTATACTTCCCAATAACCAATACTATATGTAAACAATGGGCAAAGTTCATAACTTGCAGCCCTTCCCCCCGGGGACTGTGGGGGATTAAATCGTCCTCAAAGATATAGTTATTAGATTTTTCGACTATGCTGAATAAAATGGTTGTCTCAAAATTTTGATCCGGTGACTTTGGGAAAAAAAATCAACGTGGGAGGTCACTTAAAAAGTGATTTTTTTGGTCACTTAAAAAGGGCACTAGAACTTTTAATTTCCGTTCGAATAAGCCCTCTTGCGACTCACTGGGTGGATACGATCACCCCTGAAAAAAAAGAAGAAAAAAACACGCATCCGTGATCTTCTTCTGGCAAAAATTACAAATTTCTACATTTTTGCAGATAGGAGCGTGGAACCTTGGAAAATCAGACAAATTTTCTCAGGCTCTTAGCTTTTGATGGGTAAGACTAAACTTAATGAAACATACATGTTTGGAATCAGCATAATAAACCAATTCTTTTGATATACATATATTGGTATTAAAGTTCCGTTTTTTAGAGTTTTGGTTACTATTGAGACGGGTCGCTCCTTACTTACAATTCTTTACCACGAACTGTTTGACTATTTAATATAATTGAATCTGTTGCAACACACCACTCTGGATAAGGGTGCCACCAGTCACTACTTGTCACCTCTGAGCTGGAGACACTGCCGAGGAAGAGCTTTAGATAATGCAATTTTTGTCGAAAATTATGTTTTACTTAAAAAAAGGCACTAGATATAGCGAGTTCCTTTCAAATAAGCTCTCTCCCAATATTCTACGACTACAACATTCTACTGGTTTGGTAGGATCACAACTGGAAAAATAGAAGAAAACAAGGAGAGACGTCAGCACTTCTGATGTGAAAACGCCATTTTCCTTGTTTTTCAGAATAGGGGAATGTCATTTTTCTGTCTGAGATTATTGACCATGGTGATTCCAATAGTGTGATTTCAATTTTGATATTATACTGTTTTTAGGGTTTTTTTAAAGTTCTCATAATTTTTTTAGCAATAAACTGTTATTATCTAGATCACCAATCAATCAATTTATTTAATGGAAAACAGAGAAAAAAAATTACAAAACTTTAGACCCCCACAAAGGCTCTTTGGCCTGTGAGAGTAGGAGACTAAACATAACATTAAATAATAGCACTAAAATCAAACAGAAAGACAAGAAGAAGGAAAAAATATGTGAAAAATAAATAATAACAACAAAAATACCATGTCAATTGAAATAAATGAATTAAACAAATTGAAAAGGAAAGATAGAGGGGAAAAGAGAAGGGAGGAGAGAACTAACTCTCTAAGGAGTTAGCTCTTCTTTAAATTTTCCATGAGAATGACATAGCCGAATTTTAACTGGTAGGGAATTCTAGATGGAGGCGCAACATAAAACTGGATTAAAATCTGATCTTATGGTTTTGGTTTTAGGAATGAAAATATCCATGTCATTTCTGATAGAAGAAGAAACACAAGATTCCTTTGGTAGTTCACAAATTCTAAACCAGCTTAAAATGGCGACTGATATTTATTTCAGTTTTAAACTTCTAGCTACTATGAGCCGTGCTTTGCTGTTTGCTAGGTTTCAGCAACAGCTCCAACCATCAAAATGGAATGTACGTTAAGATGGCTATGTAACGTTTAATCGATGAAAGATGACAGATTTTGCTTTTTGATCATCCACGTGGGGCAAAGAAAAGAAGTTCCTTCCCGGATGGGGTGAGAAAAGATCATTAGAAAGCATTTAAAGGGAATTGGAATTACGCGGAAGGAGCGTGTGTGGCTGTTTTGAGCTGAAGTGGTTTTGTGCTACAGTGATTTATTGCTAGTTGAAATAGTAGTATTTGAACCTTTACATAACAAGCAAAGCTTTTCTTGAACATAGTTCCTAGATTGTCCATGATCAAAATTAAAGAGGGCATAAGAGGTGTTAAAATAGGAAATATAAAGATCTAGTTAAAAAACTAAGCAAATTTTAGCGTTACTAACTTGGGGGCAGAGATATCAATGAGACATCTCTGAAATTTCAAGATAAAATCTTGAAAATTCTCGTCTTTTTATTTCCTTTGAAAAAAAAACACGGAAAAAATACCCCCTTCCCCACTGCTTGGTTTTGACTTAATTTTGTAAATTTTATTAGAACTAATTTAAAAAAAAAACTTTACCACCGTCCAGCATTTTTGTAAATTGAATTGAATTGAGTAGGGGAAGTGGCTACTCTCATATGCAGGACAATTTCTACTTCTTTTTTATTTTAATTCTCTTATTGGCTTTCATTTTAAAATCTTGTTTTAACTTATTGAATAAGACTAAAAAGCGTAAAACAATAGCGTGCCCATGTCTGTGCCATTATCAGGCACATGCTTAAAGAACGAATTTTAGGAAGAAACATAATCCATTATACCCAATGAAAGTTAAAAGAAAACACAAGTGAAATTCTACTTTCTTTTTGAGAAGAATGATACTTGCCTGTGTCTCTCCATACTACTCTCTCCCCCTTCAAACCTGTTTTTTGAATAAAGGTAGGCATCTTGCACGGTGTTTGAACCGATGTCTTGTAAGAATTGTTATGCTGTGTATTGCTGGATAACCAGCATGGTATATGACCAGTGGCGCTATTTCAGAAAACCTCAGGGGGTGGGGCAAAGATCAATTTCGGGCCCCCATACAGACTCAAAATGTAATTACTCTGTTTGACAGACTACTCTTCAAATTAGTCTTCGAATACACATTAAAGCAACGTAATTTATTTAGATTTTGCCTTTTGCAACCTGGTTAGGGACCAAACATATCGTTACAAGATGGAACATTTACCACACAAATTTAAAACTGAATGTTACGTGCAGTTACTTAACCAATGGATATCTCCTTGGCATCAGTTTTGAGAAGTCGTCCACAAGCGTTTCAAAATCGAGCTCCTTCACTGCAGCCTTTTCAGGGAACACAAGGAGCAAATCGTCCACAAGCGTTTCAAAATCGAGCTCCTTCACTGCAGCCTTTTCAGGGAACACAAGGAGCAAATCGTCCACAAGCTTTTCAAAATTAAGCTTCTTCAATGCAGCCTTCTCAGGGAACATAAGGATAAAGTATAAAAGCTGCTTATTGTACATGTTTTTCCAACGACAATCTATTAAAAACGTTAACAGGGAGAAAAATCGTTCATCTAGCCATGTTGTGAGTGGGGGTGTAAGGACTACGCTCATGACCTCAAGTACATCAGAATAAGCTTCTTTCAATCCTCCTAGGCTTTCGAAAAGATCTAAAGCGTTTGCCGGTTTCTGTGAAAGCTGCGATACAGATGCACGAGCTATCAAAGCTTGACTCTTCAGCTCTGTCGTGGATTTAAATTATTCTGGGAGGAGGAGCCGGGTCTACGATTCAACTGTTGGAGTAACAAGACAATTTGGTTTCTACGTCATCGTTGTGACGACACTGCCTACTATGACTATAAACCAAGTGATTTTTATTTGGAAGTTACCGAATGTGATTCGCCATTTGAAAACAATTTATTTGATATTGCTTGAAATAGACAGATTGAAACTCGTGAATTTCATAATATGAATGCAAATAGTATCATTGACTATACAAAGAGTTATGACAAGAGTGAAGTTACATTGTACTGTAGAAAATGTGACCCTGACTTTGCAGTCAATCAAGATCAATATACAGTGAATCCAAATGATTTACCTGCATTAGTGGTTCACGACAGTTGCCTATACACCGAAGAAGAAATCTAAAGTGAAGATTTAAAGACATTGTTGTATATATATATATATATGCATTTTATTAATAAACAAATTCACAAACATTTTTTAAGCACTTTACTCTTAGGGCACTGAAATCAATACTACATATGTCTGAGAGGATATTTTCCACTAGAAAGTCGTTCAGACGTGAATTGTCACTATAAATGTGGAGAAACTGCTTGTAAGTATAACCGTGACATCGGAACACAAAATATAGTAGTGCATGGAAGCCACAGCTTTTAGTCGTTAGATCCTGAACCCTCTTCCTATTTTGAATAATAGTTTTCCCACTGCTCTCAATATAGTTGCTGATGTGGGGTGTGTAGAATGTATAGGGTAGACCAAGAGGATCAAAAAATTCGATATTCTTCATTGTTTGATAGATGCACAGCCAATGACCCGTCATCACAGTCGACGGACTGTTATTAACAATAATCAAGGTATTGTTGACACTTTGAATTTTTCCAAGATAGTCCGAGGGTAGACAATAGGATTTGTACTTGGACATGTAGGGGTCTATATTAAATACATTGATTATTTGACTGGTGTTCATGGCGCCAAGTCTAGTAGAACACTGCCTTTGGGAGTGATTTCCCAATAGGTTTCATATTGATTTAGTGAGATTAGTGCGATACTCTCAGCCAATGGGTCGGCAAATACACACTCTAAACGCACACTCCCTGTACGTACTATACTCATATCCTGCGTGCCAGACAAATCTAGTACAATGATACCATGTGTTTTCGCAAACATATCTTCGGTTACACCATTTTCAAATAGTTGAGAGTCATGATCTAGGGTTTGCATGGTCAACTCATACAATGTTCTAAAGGATCTATCAAGAGAAAGATTTTAGAGTGGGATGCGGTTTACTTTGCACACAAGAGATGAAACTCCAAACATCTCGAACTTATGACGACATTCAGTCCACGATCCTTTTGCACTGGCACTTATTACAAATGCCAAAGCGATTTTTGACGGAATTTCGCCATTGATAAAGGATGAATCGGTGAAGGTGCGTGAGCCCATGGCAATATGACGTTGATTAGTGATTGTATGAGGAACGAGTAGTTTAATATTATTTCCATTGGCTCTCAGTTTTTCCACGGCCAAAGCAACAGAACTCATGACCTGTTGTTTGCGTACATGAAGTATTGCCGAGGTGAGGGAAAGACTTACATCAGGATTGGTAGCAAGTTATTTTCTCAATGTGAAATTGGAGGGTGCAAGCGTCAGTTTTATATCCACTTTAACATTGGGCGGCAGCCATTGGGGTATATTAAATATTTCAACATATATTTTTCCAACTAGATGTAATTCACTAGCTGTAGCATTTTTAAGTGCATCTGTATTATCAGTATTAGTAATAAATTCATATCTATTGGAGGTGCCTCTCAGTTGCTTGTATGACTTGGGTGTCATCAGCATGGATTGCATATAGCTTGTATAATTTGAGAGATTGTTGTTTGTACTCACCAGCTTGCCATTGATGTAGACACTAATTTGACGAAATAAATTCTGTAATGTACAATTTTCATAGGATATTCCATCGGCCCGAATTGGCATTGTATTATAGGGTTTCCGGACTTTCATTTGCAAATCTATAAATTTTGAAGACTTGTCCATAAAGTAGTCTTCATTGGAATAAATTTGAAAGTGGAGATTATCGGCGAGGGGTTGTTGTGGACAAAATTGTCCATAGTATCCACGCTTGATACTCACATCAACATTTTCTGCATTGAATAGATTCAATGAGGCGGTGATTGAAGGTTGAGAATCCTTATGCGGTAGGTAGGACATCTTAGGAGAAGAAATCTAGTTTCGATCTAACAATTTTCTTCCTGGGGCTTCTTCTTCTGTTTACAGTACGTGTCGGCTTTTTCCTTCTTTTCTTTGACAAGAGGGATGATATATTTCGTTTCCTACATGAATGGCGACTGATGAGTGGTTTGTTTTTTTTCGACCTTTTTAAACCTTTAACATTTGTATTAAACCTTTACCAAGAATTTGTATACAACATCAAGGATTTTTCTTAGCACTTTTTTTTAGAATCCTCGCCAAAGCCCCAATTAAATACCGTAGAGACAAAAAATTCTTTCGCAAACGATCCAAGACATTTTCTAGCCAGTGGTAGTGAAGAGCGAAACAGCTTAGCAAACCAACTGCCAAGACTGTAGCCAGACATTGACGAGCGACCTTTGTAATAGTCCATTCCATTGCCCTATTGTCTTGGTCCAAGAGTATTAGCATAGCAGTCAATATCAGGACAAGTGAATACCACTTTTCTATTAGACATCTTGTTGCTGAACGATGGGAACTAAAATGGCATGTAATCACAGCCAAACCTTTTGAAATTGCTATGGGATCACCCAATTCTGTTCTTAGTGTTAACTGACAGAGTTCCAAATAGGAAGTGTTTACGGGAATATATTGAAAATTTTTTATTTTGTTGGTGTGAATATATCTTTGATTGGCTATCCGGTCCAGAGCTCGTAGTAAGGGGACAATAGAATAAAAACCCGTGATATTTCCAAAAATTAAGTGTAGAGAAACATACAATGGTCCTTGGATATTTCAGATAGGTAGTCAGCGAAAATGAAATTAGTGTTTCCGGCACTTTTACTGTTGATTATATTGAGCTTAAAGCCAAGAACATCCTTTAGATTATCATTGAGAATAACCTTTTCACTGGCAATAGGTGAACTAATGTTGATCTTGCCCTCCTCCTTTGAATAGTTGAAATGAAAAGCACCTTTTTTACGAGCGGAAATTCTTTTATTAATATAACGGCATAAATCATTCATACAGGTGAGTTCCTCGTAGGGTAATTCAATATATGGATAATCCATCCAATTGATTTTTTGAATTTGTTCTTGATCACTTGAGGGTGGTGGTGGCCAATCATAGGGTGTAATTTTTTTTTCATATTTACGATCCTTTCTCAGGATTTCGTAGGTATTTTTCAGAATACAGTTGACAAGAGCCACTTCATACTTTCCGTTGTCTTCGAATTTGATGGTGGGGGAGAGTTTCGTCCAAAAATCACTTGTTCTATTCAAGTCATTGTAGAGAGGATCAGAAACATTGGACATGAAAGTCACATAGAAATCATTGGGCATTGTCAATATCTTCAACACTGACCCAAGAATCAAAATCTGAGTTGTATCCTAGCCCGCGAACAAGCAACTGTCTCTTGCCCCTACGAGTACGACTCTTTAACATCTTTTCAATTTGATAAATTTCACTAGTGTTTCTAACTTTTTGCAGTTCATATTCATAAAAACCGCCGAGAATCTCATCATCTTTGGTGTCTCGCAGTCAATATGTCGTGGGCTCGGTGTCCAGGATTTTGGACACTTTAAAAAGTTCGGTGCTCCATAAATAATTCCCCTTTTCAAAAATATTGGTGGTTCTATTAATTGGAACAGTATCACCAACTTTGAATTTCTTCTTCACATTTTCACCATTGGAATATTGCTTTAGAAAAGCATCAAATGTATTTTCACTCCAGTGAACATCCCGAGGGCTTGAGTTGGACAGAGATCAATGAGGTCGATGGTTGTATATCCGCATGATTTTATCTAAATCATGAGTAAAAGCCAGTTTTTTTTTCAGTGTACAATATCTTAAAACTAATAGACGATTCGTTCTTATTTATCGTTCAGCCAACGCAGCCTTTATCGGGCTGTGACTATGATAAAGTATTGTATTATATTTCAATAGAACCTTTTGCACAAGGGGATTAACAAATTCACTACCACGGTCCAATTGAATGTTTCTATACAAATCCTGTTCAATACTAATTTCAAAGGCGCGAGCAACTTCTACAACTTTCTTTGATTGTAGTAGGATGGTATATGCATAGCAACCTAAGTCACTGATTGCCACCAGAATATATTTGTAGGGTGCATTGTGACGCCGTTGAACTGCGTCTAAAGTTAAAAGATCCATTTGCATTATATGCAGAGGGAAAAAGGCTTTAGTTTCTCAATATTGTTTGCCACGAAGCCTGTGATTCCGATGCAGTGTATAACTCGGTTCATTCTATAGATACTCTTTTGCTTTTTTAAATGTGGTGCCGGAGACAACTTTAGAAAGCGTTTTGGGAGAACTTAAACTTCCCGCTTCACCAATATTTTCATAGACACCTTTCAGAACTTCATCCATTTTGAACGCAAACACGTAGTGTAATGTCCACTCCCCTTTTGCACACTGGAGGGTGAATCAATTCGTCTTCGCTTTTGACTAGCAGCCACAGGTGTTGTAAAATCATTGCTGCTGCTGCTAGTATTTTCAAATATTGAATCTTCTTCTTCTTTTTTAAATGGAGGTGTTGGTGTTGTTGGAGGACTATATTCTCTTAATTTCCTAAGAATTTACTTATTGCCAATAAGACTTTTGGGAGAGTTTAATGCATTTAGAAAGGTGTGTAGATTATCGTCAAAGTATAAAAGTCCTTTACGATTCGTTACCTTATCAAAAATTAAATCAACTAGATTATAACTTTTTCCCTGAATTATAATTCGTTTCCCTGTGCTATCGACTTAAACTTGATCGGCAGTTTCCAACACGAGATAAGATAATACTCTTTTACTCTGTTCTCGATAGGTGAGTGGCAATAGGTTTCCAATTTTCGATACCATTGAATTCAATTCCTTCTTGTTTGATGCTGCTGCAGAATCTTGAGATGATGTTTCCTGTTTAGAGGGATCGGTGACAGCGGTGGGTCTCTCACGATAAGGCCTATGTTTGTCCACAGGTTGCAATCCATCATGAAGTAAAAGCAGTTCTTTATCATCATCAATATTCTCATCATTAATGGATTTGCTTAGATAGTCTTTAAAATGTTCGACGGGCGAGAGGATAAGTTCAAATGGTGTCAATTTATAGGGTTTAGCCATTCTCTCTCTAGAGAAAACTGTTTACAAGTCCTGCAATTATTGGCAGTAAAAGTGTGAAAAAGCTACCACCTGCTTGAAGGAGCCGTTTTATTTTAAAATATTTTACCTATTTTTTAAAAGCCAATGCGCGTAAACTTGAACCATGTTTCGTTTTATTTTTTCTAACAACATATTGCATTTTAAAAATTCCCTCAGTTAAATTTTAAAAAAGTTATGATATTATATTAATGAAATCATTGTCAACACCATGGTTGAGTCTAGCCTTCCTAAGCAAGAGTTTTGAAGTACTTAAAACGGAAAATAAATGCCGTTGTTTGTGTAGTTTCTTCAGTGCCATAACACTAACTAATAGTCTTTTCTACTGTCCACCGGAAGATATACTGTAATTTCATTGTTAAAAATGTCGGTGACTACACGTAGATCCTCGGGCGTGCTCTGATTAAGATTCAGCAAAATGTAACCGTAGGGTTTATTAGTCACCTGAGTGTACGCTGACCACAGAAATGTTGGGGCACCGGGGTATATCTGTTTATTGAGAGTTATGAGCGAGCTAGAATCACGAACAACTCGATAGATAATATAGATGGTGAAATTCAAAGCAAGGGTTGGCATACATTTGCTCTGATGAAACAGATTGTGTAGAACTAGGGCTATGGAAATGTTTTCATGATGGAAGTGAACGGTGAACAGTTGTAGCATTTCCTGTGAGAACTGTTCAATGGATTCAGCCAAATCATCAATAATCAGCCACGAGTTCGGTTCAATACTATTGAAAACATCAAGTCCCCGTATGAATTATATTGGTATGGCTTTGACAATAGCTTTTATTTGATCATAAGACTCTTGCCAAATACTATAGAAACAGTATATTTTTTTCGGTTTGTCCAAAAACATTTTATCGCAATTTTTATTTATTTTAGCTAAGAGTGTTGTTTTCCCCGACATTGAGGGACCACACAGAAACGATCTGAAGGGTGTTTTAAATTGATACATGCTGCTGCTGCTGTTGACAACAGTTGTCAACAGTTTCGGTTTTTCCAAAAACATTTTATCGCAATTTTGAATTATTTTAGCTAAAAGTGTTGTTTTCCCCGACAATTAAGGCCCACGAAAAAGAGATTTGAAGGATGTTTTAAATTGATACAAGCTGCTGCTGTTGCTGACAACAGTCGGAATATATCTAACTTTAGATCATACGTGTTCAATGTATAAGTAGTAGTAGTAGTAATAATTTTCCCATTGATCTATCTAGTACGTTAACAGGAACAACAACAAAAAACATAATTTAATAGCAGTATTTATTTTGGCTACATGAAAACCAATATTTATTCAACATGAACAATTGACAACAATAAGAATAACACTTTATGTTCAACAAGAACAGTTGACAATATTTCATGGCAGCATTTATTTCGGCACCATGAAAACGTCTATTTGTTCAACATGAACAATTGATAACGATAAAAATGACACTTTATGTACAACATAAAATAAAAACACTTTTTGTCCATCAACAGCAATAACACTATCTGTACAACACTTATTGTCGTAAAAACACTTTTCTGTACAACAACAACACTTTATGCAGCAAACACACACTTTTCTGTACAACAAAAAAAACACTTCAAAACAACACTGGAAAACAACAGAAAAAAAACACTTGGAACTTGAACTAGCACAGTTGAACATTATGAATTTAAAAGTGAGGTCCCCCCCCCACCGGGCCGTGGGGCCGAAGGCCGGCCGGCCACGGGTGGGACCCCCCCCCCCCCCCGGGGCCGGCCGTGGGAAGGGCCCCCCCACCCCCCGGGGGCCGCGGGGCGAAAAAATAGTACAATAGTTGTCGTCACTGCTGCTGCTACAGGTTAGGTTGGGTTAAGGTGGTTAGTTAATTTATGAACGGGTTGGGTGGTTAGTTAATTTATGAACGGGTTGGTGGTTATTAGGTTAGTCAGATTAGGTTAATTTATCCAGACCAAGTTGATTGCGATAGTCTATGCATTCAACTCGATCTGAAATACGGTAGTGGCCATGAGGCAGGACACTCACACCATTCTCGAGCACATAGACTTTGTCAGATATACATGAAATTGCATTTTCTTCCATTCTCACAGCATAATTTCTATACTGTAGAGAGCGAATAGCAAGCACTTGTGCTCTCGGCACTAGGTTACTTTCTACACAGTCTCTGTGCACGCTCATGTTGAAATTTCTCTTTACAAAATGTGTAGACACCCCTTTACACGCCTGCTTTTCATCCCCACCATGAGTTTTAACGCAATAAACTTTAGGACCCGGGAACACTCCGCTGGATATCAAATCACTCCCCGTCTCTGATTTTAACATTAATAGTTGGTTGGGGGCTTGACGTTTCACCAAGTCGGGGTAGAGGGATTGATTCCAGTTGGTGAAATCCATCCGCGAGCTGAATCCATCTTCGGTCCCATTTACCTTTAACAGCAGAGAATCTGTATCCCCATAGTAAACTTGAACCTCCCCCTCCCGTGGCCATTGCACCTTGCACACATTGTAAAAAAACGACAACATGAGCTTTATGGAAATTTCCAGTACTGAACTGCCGCCCGCTATATTCTTGTTCATTACCACTTTTCACTTTCGCTTGTGTAGAAGAACCATGCCAGCCTCTATGCTCGAGAACGATGTAAAATTCGGATTGGCAATAATTTGTGCACACTCTAGAGGGTCAGTCACGACGTCGCAGCGAGATCTATTACGTATGCTTTCACACATTTTGCCAAACGCTGAATTTAGAATCAGTTTGTACATTTCCTTCTCCACCTTGGAGTTTGCCCTAGAGCGTTTATCGACAAAAGTGTCGATAAACGTCTTTAAATATGGTCGCTGATTGAACTGCAGGACTCTATGTATTTTGGTGATCTTGAAACCATTGCTCACCATCCAGTGCAAAAGCACATGGTGAACAACGATATTCTCCTTAGGGTCCAAATCAGCGATCAGTTTTTGCCTAGAGGGACTCCAGTGAATCCCTATATCCTCACCCAATTATCGAATGTAGGGGCTCAATGAGTCCCTGCTCACGGGTCGATTGATACAGGGAAAAACAAAATCTTTGACGGAGTCATGAAGCGCCAGAGGAATGTGCCCGTCAATTTCAAAGAACCATCCTTGTGGCCCATTGTCCTCGACGGTGGTAATGTCGGGGAACTCACAAGGATTCTCAAGCTATTGATAGTTCCCACACGGCAAAGAGTAGTGAGACATTGCCGAGGGGTACAATGAGTTCATGTCCAAGAACACTGCATTTGACTTTGCACCGGTGCTGTTATGTCCGCTCGACTCGGTTGACAAGACGCGGTCCCCATGAAAAACATACCCTCCCCTCATTGAACGCTCTACAAAAAGGTGCTGATCTACGTCGGTGATTAGGCCTATTTCCTCCCTACTAATTTTTAAAATCAAATCCATCACCAAATGGGGTGTGGAAAAATAGTAGCCTATATCTAACCCGAACTCTGAATAGATTTGATCTGCGTTCTAACAGACTATATCCAACAGAGTTAAAACGTCACTGGCCAAGTACAGTCTACAATAATCCCACCCATTTTTACAATCCCCCTTAGCCCACATCTTCTTGGCAACCTCTTATTCTTCGGCTGTGTATTTACTGCTGGTATGTGAATTGTAAAAAGCTTGAATTCGAGGTAGTTTCACCTGGCTTAAGGGAGCGCCAGAGCAGTATTAGTCGTATGCGTATACACCTTTGCAGGTCAATAGGTAATACATTTCACTGTCTGGAAAGTGCTGGTTAAACAAGGGAAAGCTATCAAAATTGTCGCTTTTCTGCACTTGAATCAATTGACTCAATGCCTTGGGAAAAAAACTAAAGGAATCTAAAAGCCTGATTTTATTCCAACACGTATGCCCATTATTTACTACCTGCCATTTCAGCTCGAGAAGCAACAACTTCTCGGCCGAATTGGGAATAATGTTATAGGTAAATGAATTATTTACCCATGGACTGTCTACTCCCCCTCCCTCCCTGTGCATACGTGCCAGTGCCGGTAAAATAAATTTTAAATCGTAATTTGAGTTGTGGATAAAAACAGGGATAAAAAACTGCTGGCTAACATTTAAGTTACACGATTGATGTGCAACCCCTCTAAGATTACTACCCCCGGAGGATATTTCCTGCCACAAGTGATTGTGATCTCTGACTTTCTCCCTCCCACCGCCTCTTTTCCCTTTAGTCCCCTTATCCCCCTCTACAAACTCCCCCTTACAAACCCAACATATTTTTTGATTTTTAATCGCAAGACGATCCTCTGCAGACAACACCATTGGGTAATGTGTATTTCTCAAACGAAAAATAGCGCCATTAGCTGTGCCAATTGGTTTAGTCAGTGCCTTGACCATGAAATCTCCTCATCCAATGTTTCTACTATTTTTAACAACCGCATGGTGTTAGAATTATCTCTTTGCTCATGGGCATAGGACACTGCAATAGCTTGATGTTCTTTGATTCGGTTTGGAAATCGAGGATCGTTCACCTCCTCCAGCTTAGCTTCAAAGTCTAAAGATATTTTTTTGCACTGGAGCAGGGTGTTTTGGAAATTTTTAAAACGTAAAATGGCCTAATCCTCTGAAACCGTTTTCACTATCTGATAGCCTTGTCGTCTAAAATGCTTTATATCATCTCATATTTTTATATCACTACCGAATTATGACAGGTACGTCTGACAGCAGAAACGTTCCCCCCTTTGTTTACCACCCCCCAGAACTCTACTGATGTCGGTAATAGGATTAAAATGGCCCATTGAATTGGAAAAGTTACTAGATGGTGGTGTATACAAAAACCATACCCAGTGTCTGACTAACTCAATTGAAGGGCCTTTTACTGGGAAAACTACCCCCTTCTTTTTTAAATGAACCCCATCTTCAAATTCAGTTTCATACTGAGCCACAATAACGCTGATATTTAAATGGACATTAATCCTTTTAAAAATGTGGATGGATCGTTGCATTACTAGGCACTTATACTCTAAGCACGTAACATCATCAATTGGAAAATTAGATGCTTTCTTCCCGTGAACAGCGGAGTTTTCTAAATTTATCTTGGTAGCGTCACGAGCTAGAGGATGGAATTCTTATATGATGAAAGCGTACCTGAAACACTTTAGACGTGTTTCAAAACTAATCTTCTAAACACCACGACAGCCTACTAGATCTGGATGATATTTTAAAACTGTATCCCAATAATACCCTGCCCCCCCTCTTCAAATAAAATCTTTCTTAAATTTACAAATATTAACGCTTAAATTTTCAATAAATAAAACTACAGACCCACTACCTTTTTCGTTAAAGTTTTCGAGATGCGCAATAATATGACCTATCCAATCCATGAAAACACCCTCAAAATTTTCTAAATTCGGATAAATCACGCGCATCTCGGAATGTATATAGTGGTGGTAAACTTCACTTTTCCCCTCATTTAAATAAAACACCTTTAAAACAATAGAAACCTTAATTGAATCCCTCCCCACAATTGAATTTGGTTCTCCAGCAGTGCACGAATTTTATCTACATAGTCATGCACAATTTCTACGGGATCAAACAGAAAATATCCCCCCATAAGTGAATTAAACGGGTCCCCAAAAGTCACAGTGTAGACCACTATTGCATTTAAAATTGTGCTGGACAGCTAAAAATCTTGAAAGGGTGTCAATTGGACATTACCCCCCTCCCCCTCTTGGATATTATCAACACTCCCTCCCCCACAATGTTCAACAATATTTGGGGTATGCGAATGCTCCACTTCAGTTGTTTGAAGTGGAAGTAGGGTATCGGAGGCTAGAGGAGGAGGGTTCCCCGTTAATTCATTTGTAAAATCCTCCAAAAGTTGCAATGTGTTTGGACTCAAGTCCCCCTGCCCAACTGCGCTATGATCTAGATTTAAAAAATCATCTAAAAACTCATCGATATTAAACGGTATTTGACTGTCAGGTAAAATGTTATCGTCCCATGTTGAATTGTTGTTGGAGAGCTCCTCTCCTTCTCCAACTCATGAAGATGATGATGATGATGATGATGACGAGGAGTATGGGACCAATGGTCCAACCTATAAATGAAAAATAGCTTATTTTCAGTGTTCAGATCACCCCTACTGTTTAAAATTTGGATTATTATTTACGTATTATTTAAAACGCGCTTAGTAGCAGTAGCAGTATGCACATAGTAGCATTTGGTTAATTCAACTGAAAGAAAATCCAACTTAACGAAAATATAAATCGCCGCTTTACATAGAATTGACAATTTGATTTTGTTCAAACAACTCCCCTCAATTTTCACTATTTAATGCTCCCCCTCCGAGCCAGCCCAGTGGGCCACCGCAGCGCTTCCCGCAGTGCTTCCCGCGGCGCTTCCCCCGGCACTTCCCCCGGCGCTTCTGGGGCGCCATAGCGCTTCCCGGCCACCACCGCGGCTCCCAGCCGTTTACATAATGTCCTAAAAAAAAAAATATTGTTAGACCATAAGTCGTTTCATGTCTAGGACTCAATAGCTTAATTATTGTAAGCCGCGTCTGTTCTGTTCCATGCGTATTCTCAGGGAAACACTACAATTAAATGGGAAACCGTTAACTCTTATTGCCAATGCTAAGCCCCTAAATTCTTGGCAAGTTGTAAGATTGAAAGCTGTCAAAAATATTACGCAAATTAGAATCCATATGTGCAAAGAAATATCTCTCTCCTTCCCATAAATCTATAATATTCAATGGGGAAAAATAGCATTTTCAATTTTATAGTGGAGAGATGTTAGTAAACTACAAATTACCTAAAAATATTATTATGAGATATCAAGGAGACAGAAACAGTGGGGGAATAGAGAAAATAGAAAAGATTAGACAAAGAGAGTGGTTTGTTTTGACAAGCAAGCAAAAAAAATTACATTATATTTAGATATCTCTGAGGGAGGGGTGGGGGGGGAGCAGATAAATTTAAAACAATGGTTGGGGGCGAGGGGGTTAATATTTTAATATCCCTGAGATACACTTTTACACAGTGTTGAAAAGTAGTGAAAAGAAAAGACTAAAAAGACATTGGAAGAAATAGATATATATTTCTATAACTAGATGTAAAAATGCTCACATTTGCAAATCCTGGCTGCACTTGGGTGCCGGATGGTCCAGGTAGCGTGTGTTCGAGGTTGGACGGTACGATAACATCACGCTCTTGTGTAGACGGGGCAGGTATTAAAGGTCCATGGAAAGCAGCCGCCCACTCTCTCTTTAATTTTCGGCTTGGCTGCATTGCAGCCTGCGTGGATGGGACTTTGACAGTCAACAATTGTTTTGGGATCGTGTAAGGGCCAGCATACTTAATAATGGATGGTCTCACGGGGGCTGCCTCGTCCTCTCTCGCTTTCTTAGATGGAGGAGGCAGACATTCTTCACAATTTGCCTTAAAGAAGAAGAAAAAAGTTAGGATGGAAAATAATTTCCCCCTTTTTTAAATAAGGAAAATTACTATCCCCAACCCACACTAACCATAATTTTGTCTACCCCCCCCCCTAAATTTTAGAAAATTAAGCCTCCCTAGGTTTACTCTCTCATTGAGTTAATCTCGCGATTTATTCAAGCGCAAAGCAGAGCAATAAAGAATATATCTTACTGCCTTTTATTCAAATGCTATTTTTAAAATCACTAAAATGTCAAAGAGAAATGGTTCAGCACTGAAGTAGAAAACAATTATGGTAAAAACAATTATCTTTTCATTTTTATTTTGTCACTATTAAAAGTGCTAACCCCCTCCCCAACAAAAATCCTGTATACAAAATTGACCCCCCCCACTAAATTTAGGAAAATTAAGCCACCCTAGGTTTACCCTCTCATTGAGTTAATCTTGCGATTTATTCAAGCGCAAGGAAGATCAATAAAGAATATCTCTTACTGCTTCCTTTTATTCAAATGTTATAGTTAAAATCACTAAAATGTCAAAGAGAAATGGTTCTCACAACGAAACCCAAAATAATTATCTTTTCATTTCTATTTTGTCACTAATAAAAGCGCTAACCCCTTCCCCAACAATAATCCTGGATATAAAATTGACCCCCCCTCTAAATTTTGGAAAATTAAGTCACCCTAGGTTTACCCTCTCATTGAGTTAATCTTGCGATTTATTCAAGCGCAAGGCAGATCAATAAAGAATATATCATACTGCCTTTTATTCAAATGCTATAGTTAAAATCGCTAAAATGTCAAAGAGAAATGGTTTGACATTGAAGTAGAAAACAATTATGGTAAAAACAATTATCTTTTCATTTCTATTTTGTCACCATTAAAAGCATAAGCTCCTTCCCCAACAAATATCCTGGATTCAAAATTGACCCCCCCCCCTCTAAATTTTGGAAAATTAAGCCACCCTAGTTTTACCCTCTCATTGAGTTAATCTTGCGATTTATTCAAGCGCAATGCAGATCAATAAAGAATATATCTTACTGCCTTTTATTCAAATGCTATAGTTAAAATCGCTAAAATGTCAAAGAGAAAGTGTTCGCACAATGAATCCCCCTTACTAGAACGTTTTTATTACACAACTTGTGAAAAAAAAAATCATGACAATCAGTAGTCTATAGCCTTAGGATAGAAATCAATTTTTCCATTTGTACCATTTAGGAAAAAAATTAAATGTTCCAGTCTATAGGCTTCAAATAAAATAAAAAGATTGTTAAAGTAAAAATTTCGCGAAATATACTTGGCATCCTTTTGAATCTGAGAAATCTTTGACTAAACTGATAACGTTAACGAACATGAAGTGCTTTAAAAAATGGTGACGGCTAATTTTAACCTCGCGCTGGAGAGAGACTTATGTCAAAACCAGAGCTGCTTAATAACAACAGAGCGACGGATGTCTCAGTTAGAGAAAAGATTACAATACAGAAAAGCCAAAATTTATCGAAAAAGAGAATTATTTCTATTATGAGAATTATCACTGTAAAACAGTGGGGAGGGGTTAGGTTTCGAGGGTAAAAAGAACATATTTTATGTTTTCTATCGAGTATAAAGATAGCATGGTGGAGGAGGGGGGACTTAGATATACTGGAGGGTGACCAAGGAAAATAATTTTATTTTAAAATAAAAACTGAAAAAGTACTCACATTGCTAATTGTGGCTGTCAAGGCTTCAACGTCATCAATGATATTTAGCGTTATATCCATTGTGTTACAATACTTTCTGATAATTTAATCACAATGCATATCCGTTATATACGAAATCTCAAGGGTGAATTGTTATGCAACGGGGAAAACCCCGACTCGCTGATTGGCTGAGAAGGAAACACGTGATCTAACTGTTTCCTAATTCCTGGAAACTCTTAACATTCGCCTCTAGCATGCACTTGGCCAAAACAACAACAACAACAAATACTGTTTCCTATTTCTCGATCATAACATTCGCACCGAGCATGCACTTGACCAAAACAACAACAACAACAAATAAATCGACCTTGGAAAAAGAGGTCATTGACCCCATTAGACTCGATCAATAATCCTTGAATAAATTATGTAAAAAAAGTTGTAGGTGGCAGCAGGGGTGAGCAATGGGAGTAGCACCCCCCTTTCTACTGATGGAGGCTGGATAACAATAAATGTACGCTTGAATCTCCTTCCCCACAGATGGTTCCCACTCCCCTGGAGTCCTCTCCCATTGTCTTTCCTTAAATTAGGCATTTTATTCTTTATCGTTTTAAAGTCACAATAGCACCTTAAAAGCAAAATCTATCATCAATACATCCTCTGTATATAAATGTTACTAGGTGGAAGCTGGGAAATATTGATAGGATATTGTTATATAACCATGAATTTATCTTAATGAAAAAGGGGTATTTCCTTAAAAGTTCTTAATATGGTTTAAATTGCATATAATATCACTCCCTTCCTTCTCATCCTTCAGGTTTTCAGGCTAGGAGTCCCGGTCTTCTATAATACTCGGTTCTTTTTGTGTATATTATGATCTCCTCCCTCATATTTTTGCTGAAAAATTTGTCCTGGGGGTGTGTCGGGCTCGGACAAACCGCCCGGGGGGATTGGACACTTCCTCAGAGGTGAGCAGCGAGAAGTGGATGGAGGCTGGATAACAATAAATGTACACTTTAATCTCCTCCCCCCACAGCCGGTCCCCCCTTCCCAGGAGTCCTCTCCCTTCGTCTTTTCGTCAATTAGGCATGTTGGTCTTTATTCTTTTTAAAGCCACAATAACGCCTACTAACTACATCTATTATCAATGCATCCTCTGAAAATGAAAGCTACTAGGTGTGAGTCGGAAGCTATTGTTACGATAATGTGAAATATCCATGAATCTATCTTAGAAAAAGGGGTATTTCCCTAAAAGCTCTTAATATGGTTTAAATTGCACCGAATGTCGCTCCCACTCCCCTACCCCTCGGGATTGCAGGCTAGAAGCCCCGGTTTTCTATAATAAATGGTTCTTTTTTGCGTATAGTATAATATGACATTTTCAACTTTTATTTTTTAGATATCTTTTTTCATATTTTATTGCTCGTCCATTTGTTTTTATTTTCTGTGTTTTTAAGATTTATTGTTTGGGACGCGTCTCTCAATACCTACATGTTTACCAAGAGCGGATCCAGGATTTTTGTTCGGGAGGGGGGGGTTACTAATTTTCGACTCGGTTTTTGTCTAATTTTACTAATTTTTACTAAGGTTTTACTAATTTTTGACTAATTTTCGACTCGGTCAAAAATTTCGAGGGGAGGGGGGACAAACCGGGTAACCCCCCCCCCCCCCCCTTGATAACGCCTTGATGTTTACATAACTTAAACTTACATTTCTCCTTTATTAATATCTTGAAATTGAATGTCCCCCAGAAATACATGTTTTTCCAAGTACGTGTCAAGTTTCGGTGTAAACATCTGGTTCTAATGAGTGCCAACAGATGGGGAATCTAATGTTTCATGCAATAGTTTAATTTTAGATAAGATCCGAGATACATAATATTGCAAATATCTTCTTTGTTCTCTAGGTTAGAGCGTGTTCCATTGGAAGAGAATGAACTTTCGAGTCTTGGCGGAGTCAAGAACTCTAGAAAAAATGAATAGTGTTTCCAGCGAAAATACGAAACGCCGAAAAAAGAAAGGCTTTTGGGCGAAAAAATCTCAAAATGTGTGTGCTACGTCAAGTGTGTGCTGCCATTAAGTTATGAGGAAAAAGCTCTGGAGGTTTTGGGCGAAAAAAGAGAAAAGCCGAAAAAGAAAATGTCTTGAGGGTTTTCGGCGAAAAATGTCAAACTGGTATTATCTGGCAGTGATAGATGCGAAATCATAACATAAAGTGTGTACCGTCATTAAAAACAGTATTATGTAACACTGTTGTGCAACCATTACGTAAGGTGTGTGCTTCAAGCGGGGATTCCCCCATGGGTTCCTTAGGGTTACGCAAAATTGCGTCAAGCATATTAGACCTGTCTGTTTGAAACGGGGTAAGTCGTATGACGTTATTTGAGTCCAGAGGGATGTGTCATGGAGTCTTGCCAAGTATGTTAGTAGTAATCAATGTTATACTTTGCGTACTGCCCTAGCAATTTCTATGTTATTTGCGTACTGCCATAGCAATTTCTACATTATTCTATAGAAGTTCTACACCTTTTGAAAGAGAGTGATTATCCCCATGTATATAGGTAATACTTCTACAGGGCATTACACCTTTTCAAAGAGAGTGAGTATAACTTGATTTGTGGTTGGGATTTGAATAAAAGAAATGGTTTTCACTACAATTCATATTAGTAAGAGAATTGAATTCAGATTCAAGTATTATCACGACCAGTATATGCCTTAGCAGATATTGACAAATGTTAATTGCCTTAACTCGAGAGTAGTTTGTTATTAAAAAAAATTTTATGTTATAATTAAAATTTTTTAATTGACATTTGCCAAAAGGGATAAGGGATTCGTGAAGTTAACAGTACGAACGATATTATTTGAAGAATGAGGAAAAAGTGCTATATAAAATTTTCGAATTTTAAGATGGAGAAAAAAAGGGTTAAAATGATCGGCAGTCAAGGTAACCCTGAAGAGCATGTTAATTCATTAGCATTTGCGAATACTTCGATGTGTTTGGTATAATACACAAGTGATGTTTTGAACAGGGTTGTCAGTTTAAAATGGAGTCTAACGAGGGCTTGTTAACTCAGGCAATTTGTTATAAACGGGTATTTATATTCTAGTCGCTTCTTGTTCCCCCAATTTTCAAAGTGGGTGTTTACAACTAAGGGGGAAACTGGCCCGACCAAAGAGTATTTATATTATTGTCACTTTTCGTTCCCCCAATTTTTCAAAGCGGGTGTTTACAACTAAGGGGAAACTGGCCTGACCAAAGAGTATTTATATTCTTGTCACTTTTCGTTCCCCCCATTTTTCAAGGCGGGTGTTTACAACTAAGGGGGAAAATGGCCCGACCAAAGAGTATTTATATTCTTGTCACTTTTCGTTCCCTCAACTTTTTAATGAGTGTTTTTAAAACTAAGAGGAAACTGGCACTACCAAAGAGTATTTATATTCTTGTCACTTTTCGTTCCCCCAATTTTTCAAAGTGGGTGTTTACAACTAAGGGGGGAACTTGCCCGACCAAAGAGTATTTATATTCTTGTCACTTTTGTTCCCTCAATTTCTTAAAGCGGGTTTTTACAACTAAGAGGAAACTGACCGGATCAAAGAGTATTTATATTATTATCACTTTTCGTTCCCCCAATTATTGAAAAAGGTTGTTTAAATCTAAGTGGGGACCTGGCACGACCAAATTGAATTAATATACTTGTCAGTTTTAGTTCCCCAAATTATTCAAAGTGGGTTTTTACAACTAAGGGGGAGTCTGGCCCGACCAAAGAGTATTTATATTCTTGTCACTTTTCGTTCCCCCAATTTTTCAAAGTGGGTGTTTACAACTAAGGGGGAAACTGGCCCGACCAAAGAGTATTTATATTCTTGTCACTTTTCGTTCCCCCAATTTTTCAAAGCTGTTGTTTACAACTAAGAGGAAACTGGCCTGACCAAAGAGTATTTATATTCTTGTCACTTTTCGTTCCCCCAATTTTTCAAAGCAGGTGTTTACAACTAAGGTTGAAACTGACCCGACCAAAGAGCATTTATATTCTTGTCACTTTTCGTTCCCCCAATTTTTCAAAGCGGGTGTTTACGACTAAGGGGAAACTGGCCCGACCAAAGAGTATTTATATTCTTGTCACTTTTCGTTCCCCTAATTTTTCAAAGTGGGTGTTTACAACTAAGGGGGAAACTGATCCGACCAAAGAGTATTTATATTCTTGTCATTTTTAGTTCCCCCATATTTTACAAGTGGATTTTTACAACTAAAGGGGACATTGGCCCGACCGAAGAGTATTTATATTCTTGTCACTTTTCGTTCCCCCAATTTTTCAAAGTGAGTGTTTACAACTAAGGGGGAAACTGCCCCGACCAAAGAGTATTTATATTATTGTAACTTTTCGTTCCCCCAATTTTTCAAAGTGGGTTTTTACAACTAAGGGGGAATCTGCCCCGCCCAAAGTGTCTTGAGAATAGTATCACAGGTCGGGAGCCATAATGTTCCCAGTGTGTTGGTTAAAATACGGTTTGTCCTTCTCTGACAAAAGAGAATGTATAGTTTTGTCACTTTTAGGTACATAAATAATTAAAAGCGGTTCTTTAATCATAAGTGAAATATGGTCCGATCAAATAGGCGCTATATTTTTGTCATTTTTCTTTCCCCAAATTTTTCAAAGCAGTTGTTTACAACTAAGGTTGAAACTGACCCGACCAAAGAGCATTTATATTCTTGTCATTTTTCGTTCCCCCAATTTTTCAAAGCGGGTTTTTACAAATAAGGGGAAACTGGCCCGACCAAAGAGTATTTATATTCTTGTCACTTTTTGTTCCCCCAATTTTTCAAAGAGGGTGTTTACAACTAAGAGGAATGGCAGAAGGATGTATTAGCGAAGTTATAGTGGAGGACGAGTTCCTAGCGAAAAACCCGTATGGGTAAGTTGAAATAAAAAAAATTTTAACGAGAAATGGCATAAAAGTGTTTTGGGTGAGATGGGTTCATTGCTAGAAGGATGTTTTAGGTAAGTTATAGTGGAGGGCGAGTTGCTAGCGACAAACCCATGTGGATGAGTTGAAATAAATTTTTTTTAACAAGAAATGACTGAAAAGTGTTTGATTGGCAGAAGGATGTATTAGCGTAGTTATAGTGGAGGGTGTGTTGCTAGCGAAAAACCCGTGTGGATGAGTTTAAATAAAAAAAATTATCAAGAAATGGCTGAAAAGTGTTTTGGGGTAGATGAGTTGATTGGCAGAAGGATGTATTAGCGAAGTTATAGTGGAGGGCGAGTTGCTAGCGAAAACCTGTGTGAGTTTAATAGAATTAAGAGATTTGAGAAGTGTTTACCGTAGAGGGTCTTAGCTGTAGGATGTATTAGCAGTTGTAGTAGAGTTCTAGTTTAGTTTAGTTTTAGTTAAGAGTTTAGAGTTTTAGCTTAGAGTATTAGCTTAGAGTTTTTTTTAGAGTTCTAGTTTAGTTTAGTTTTAGTTAATAGTTTAGATTTTTAGCTTAGAGTTTCAGCTTAGAGTTTTTTTTAGAGTTCTAGTTTAGTTTAGTTTTAGTTAAGAGTTTGGAATTTTTAGCTTAGAGTCTTAGCTTAGAGTTTTTGTTGAAGGTCTAGTTCAGTTTAGTTTTAGTTAAGAGTTTAAAGTTTTAGCTTAGAGTCTTAGCTTAGAGTTTTTGTTAGAGTTGAAGTTTTGTTATGATATTTCTAAAGTCAATTAAGATGAAGAAATGTCGGAGTGTAGATTTGACATCACCAGGCACGTGCGAGGGAATTTATTTGATGGTGGGGGGCTTATAAAGGCAAAAATGAGTGAACTATATGAGCTTATAAGACGGTTCGTGAAAATTCCAAGGTTTTTTCTGATTTTTTGGACAATACCCATACTCCTATTGATGAGTACTGATGGTTCTAATTCAATATTTTTTTCATGAAAACAAACTATTTTTTTAACAATTTTTTATTTTGGACTTCGAAATTATTCAACTTTTTGTTAGAGTTCTAGTTTAGTTTTAGTTAAGAGTTTAGAGTTTTACCTTAGAGTCTTAGCTTAGAGTTTTTGTTAGAGTTCTAGTTTAGTTTAGTTTTAGTTAAGAGTTTTATGTTTTACCTCTGAGTTTAAGTTAGATTAATAGTTTATTTTATTTTTATTTAATAATTTTGTTTTTTAAATTAGAGTATTATATTATAGCTTTAGTTATATTTATAGTTTAGTTTAGTTGTATTTAAGAGTTTAGAGTTTTAGCTTAGAGTCTTAGCTTAGAGTTTTTGTTAGAGTTCTAGTGTAGTTTAGTTTTAGTTAAGAGTTTAGAGTTTTAGCTTAGAGTTTTAACTTAGAGTTTTTGTTAGAGTTCTAGTTTAGTTTTAGTTAAGAGTTTAGAATTTTTAGCTTAGAGTCTTAGCTTAGAGTTTTTGTTGAAGTTCTAGTTTAGTTTAGTTTTAGTTAAGAGTTTAAAGTTTTAGCTTAGAGTCTTAGTTTAGAGTTTTTGTTAGAGTTGAAGTTTAGTTATGATATTTCTAAAGTCAATTAAGATGAAGAAATGTCGGAGTGTAGGTTTGACATCACCACGCACGTGCAAGGGAAATTTTTGTTGGTGGGGGGCTTAAAAAGGCAAAAAATGAGTGAACTACATGAGTTTATAAGACGGTTTGTGAAAATCCCAAGGTATTTTCTGATTTTTTGGACAATACCCATACTCCTATTGATGAGGACTGATGGTTCTAATTCAATATTTTTTTTCATGAAAACAAACTATTTTTTTTAGTTAGAGTTCTAGTTTAGTTTAGTTTTAGTTAAGAGTTTTAGCTTAGAGTCTTAGCTTAGAGTTTTTGTTGAAGTTCTAGTTTAGTTTAGTTTTAGTTAAGAGTTTAAAGTTTTAGCTTAGATTCTTAGCTTAGAGTTTTTGTTAGAGTTGAAGTTTAGTTATGATATTTATAAAGTCAATTAAGATGAAGAAATGTCGGAGTGTCGGTTTCACATCACCCAGCACGTGCGAGGGAAATTTTTGTTGGTGGAGGGCTTAAAAAGGCAAAAAATGGGTGAACTACATGAGTTTATAAGACGGTTCGTGAAAATCCCAAGGTTTTTTCTGATTTTTTGGACAATACCCATACTCCTATTGATGAGGACTGTTGGTTCTAATTCAATATTTGTTTCATGAAAACAAATTATTTTATAACAAATTGTTTTTACTTGACTTCAAAATTATTCAAATTTTTGTTAGAGTTCTAGTTTAGTTTAGTTTTAGTTAAGAGTTTAGAATTTCTAGATTATCTTCTTAGCTTAGATTGTTTGTTGTAGTTCTTGTTTAGTTTAGTTTTAGTTAAGAGTTTAAATTTTTAGATTAGAGTCTTATATTAGAGTTTTTGTTAGAGTTGAAGTTTAGTTTAGTAATAGTTAAGAGTTTAGAGTTTTAGCTTAGAGCTTAGAGAAATTTAATTCAGGAAATTATGAAACAAAAAAATTTAGACGGTGTTACGTGCGCGCACGTAACCCCGTCTAAAATTTTTTCTTGAATTCCCCATTTTGATGCACAATACAGAAATTTAATTCAATAAATTATGAAAAAAAATGTAAGTAAGTAATTAACAAACTCTATGCTTTTTCTGCATCAATTGTCAGATATGTTGAATAAAATATGCAAAGTCGACATAGCTTTATTTCATTTTTTAAGGTTAATTTAGACGGGGTTACGTGTGCGCACGTAACACTTTCTAAAATTTTTTTTTTCATAATTTCCTGAATTAAATTTCTCTAAGCTCTAAGCTAAAACTCTAAACTCTTAACTATTACCGTACTAAACTAAACTTCAACTCTAGCAAAAACTCTAAGCTAAGACTCTAAGCTAAAACTTTAAACTCTTAACTAAAACTAAACTAGAACTTCAACAAAAACTCTAAGCTAAGACTCTAAGCTAAAAATTCTAAACTCTTAACTAAAACTAAACTAAACTAGAACTCTAACAAAAAGTTGAATAATTTCGAAGTAAAAAAAAATAATTTGTTAAAAAATAGTTTTTTTTCATGAAAAAAATCTTGAATTAGAACCATCAGTCCTCATCAATAGGAGTATGGGTATTGTCCGAAAAATCAGAAAAAACCTTCACTTTAGAAATATCATAACTAAACTTCAACTCTGACAAAAACTCTAAGCTAAGACTCTAAGCTAAAACTTTAAACTCTTAACTAAAACTAAACTAAACTAGAACTTCAACAAAAACTCTAAGCTAAGACTCTAAGCTAAAAATTCTAAACTCTTAACTAAAACTAAACTAAACTATAACTCTAACTAAAAAAAAAGTTTGTTTTCATGAAAAAATATTGAATTAGAACCATCAGTCCTCATCAATAGGAGTATGGGTATTGTCCAAAAAATCAGAAAAAACCTTGGGATTTTCACGAACCGTCTTATAAACTCATGTAGTTCACCCATTTTTTGCCTTTTTAAGCCCTCCACCAACAAAAATTTCCCTCGCACGTGCTTGGTGATGTCCAACCTACACTCCGACATTTCTTCATCTTAATTGACTTTAGAAATATCATAACTAAACTTCAACTCTAACAAAAACTCTAAGCTAAGACTCTAAGCTAAAACTTTAAACTCTTAACTAAAACTAAACTGAACTAGAACTTCAGCAAAAACTCTAAGCTAAGACTCTAAGCTAAAAATTCTAAACTCTTAACTAAAACTAAACTAAACTAGAACTCTAACAAAAACTCTAAGTTAAAACTCTAAGATAAAACTCTAAACTCTTAACTAAAATTAAACTAAACTAGAACTCTAACAAAAACTCTAAGCTAGGACTCTAAGATAAAACTCTAAACCCTTAACTAAAACTAAACTATAACTATAACTAAAACTCTAAGCTAAAACTCTTAGGTAAAGCAAAAAACTATTAACTGAAAATAAACTAAACTAGAACTCTAAATGAAACTCAAAGGAAAAATTTCAAACTTTTAACTAAAATTAAACTAAACTAGAACTCCAACTAAAACTCTAATCTAAGACTCATATGTAAAACACCAAACTCTTAACTAAAACTAAACTAAACTAGAACTCTAGCAAAAAGTTGAATAATTTTGAAGTCAAAAAAAAAATTTGTTAAAAAAATAGTTTGTTTTCATGAAAAAAATATTGAATTTGAACCATCAGTCCTCATCAATAGGAGTATGGGTATTGTCCAAAAAATAAGAAAAAAACCTTGGGATTTTCATGAACCGTCTTATAAACTCATGTAGTTCACCCATTTTTGCCTTTTTAAGCCCCCCACCAACAAAAAATTTCCCTCGCACGTGCCTGGTGATGTCAAAACTACATTCCGACATTTCTTCTTCTTAATTGACTTTAGAAATATCATAACTAAACTTCAACTCTAACAAAAACTCTAAGCTAAGACTCTAAGCTAAAACTTTAAACTTTTAACTAAAACTAAACTAAACTAGAAGTTCAACAAAAACTCTAAGCTAAGACTCTAAGCTAAAAATTCTAAACTCTTAACTAAAACTAAACTAAACTAGAACTCTAACAAAAACTCTAAGCAAAGACTCTAAGCTAAAAATCTAAACTATTAAATAAAACTAAAATAAACTATAAATCTAAAAAAAACTCTAATTTAAAACTATAATCTAAAAATCTAAACTCTTAACTAAAACTAAACTATAACTCTAACAAAAACTCTAAGCTAAGACTCTAAGATAAAATTCTAAACTCCTAACTAAAAAGAAAATAAACTATAACTCTGACTAAATTTTTAATCTAAGACTCTAAGGTAAAACAACAAAGTCTTAACTAAAACAACACTAAACTAGAACTCTAACTGAAACTCAACAGTAAAACATCAAAATCGTAACTAAAACTGAACTAAACTAGATCTCTAACTAAAACTCTAAGCTAAGACTCTAAGGTAAAACTCTAAACTCATAACTAAAACTAAATTTCACTAGCAACTCGCCCTCCACTATAACTTCGCTAATACATGCTTTTGCCAATCAACTCATCTACCCCAAAACACTTTTCACCCATTTCTTGTTAATTTTTTTTATTTCAACTCATCCACACGGGTTTTTCGCTAGCAACTCACCCTCCACTATAACTACGCTAATACATCCTTCTGCCAATCTACCCATCCCTCCCCAAACACTTTTCTGTCATTTGTTGTTAAAAATTTTTATTACAACTCATCCACAAGGGTTTTTCACTAGTAACTCTCTCTCCACTATAACTACGCTAATATATCCTTCTGCAAAAAAATCTCAATTAATAAAATTATTGTTTAAAAAAAATTATTCAACTCATAAGCATTTGTTTGTTGATAGAACTTCGCCCTCCACTAAAACTTCCCTAAGACATCCTTGTGCCAATCAATCTATCTCCCCAAAACACTTATCTGTCATTTATCATTAAAATTTTTATTTTAACTCATCAACAAGGGTTTTTCTATAGAAAGTCGCCCTCCAGTATAACTTCACTCATACATTCCTCTGCCAATCAACCCATCTCCCCCCAATAATTTTTCAGTAATTTCTTTTTAAAAATTTTTTATTCCAACTCATCTACAAAGGTTTTTCGCTAGTAACTCGCCCTCCACTATAACTTCGCTAATACATCCTTCTGCCAATCAAACACTTTTCAGTCATTTCTTGTTAAAAAAAAATTATTCAACTCATCCACATGGGTTTTTCGCTAGCAACGCGCCCTCCACTATAACTTCGCTAATACATCTTTCTGCCATTCCTCTTAGTTGTAAAAACCCACTTTGAAAAATTTGGGGAACGAAAAGTGACAAGAATATAAATACGCTTTGGTCGGGCCAGTTTCCCCTTAGTTTTAAACACCCGCTTTGAAAAATTGGGGGAACAAAAAATGACAAGAATATAAATACTCTTTGATCGGTTCAGTTTCACCCTTAGTTTTAAAAACCCACTTTGAAAAATTTTGGGAACAAAAAATGACAAGAATATAAATACTCTTTGATCGGACCAGTTTTCTCTTATTTCTAAAGAACCTCTTTGTATTATTTGGGGACAGCAAACTGACAAGAATAGAAACACTCGTTGGTCATACCAGTACCCACCTTAGATTAAAAAACACACTTTTAAACATTGGGCTGCAGAAAATTGATACTAATCTTAACACACTTTGGTCGGGCCAGTTTCCCCCTTAGTTGTAAACACCCAGTTTGAAAAATTTGGGGAATGAAAAGTGACAAGAATATAAATACTCTTTGGTCGGGGCAGTTTCCCCCTTAGTTGTAAACACCCACTTTGAAAAATTGGGGGAAGGAAAAGTGAAAAGAATATAAATACTCTTTGTTCGGGCCAGTTTCCCCCTTAGTTGTAAACATCCACTTTGAAAATTTGGGGGAGCGAAAAGTGACAAGAATATAAATACTCTTTGGTCGGAGCAGTTTCCCCTTAGTTGTAAACACCCACTTTGAAAAATTAGGGGAACGAAAAGTGACAAGAATATAAATACTCTTTGGTCGGGCCAGTTTCCCCTTAGTCGTAAACACCCGCTTTGAAAAATTGGGGGAACGAAAAGAGACAAGAATATAAATACTCTTTGTTCGGGCCAGTTTCCCCCTTAGTTGTAAACAGCCTCTTTGAAGAATTTGGGGAACGAAAAGTGAAAAGAATATGAATTCTCTTTTGTCGTGAAAGGGTCACAATGATCAGTCCACACTCACTGTCAACATTTGGGGGAGCAAAAAGTGATAATAATATAATTACTATTTTGTCGGGCCAGTTACATCTGAGTTGTTAACAACCACGTTGAATAATTGGGGGACCGAAATGTGGCAAGAATATAGATATTCTTTGGTATGGCCAGTTTCCCCTTAGTTGTAAACACCCGCTTTGAAAAATTGGGGGAACAAAAATTGACAAGAATATAAATACTCTTTGGTCGGGCCAGTTCCCCCCTTAGTTTTACACACACTAATTGAATTATTGGGTTAACGACATGTTATTCGAAGATAAAGACTCGGTTGTCGTTTCATGGTCCTGTAAGGTTGAATAAACAAATGTATCAAATTTATGGACATAACATTTTCGCGACTCTCAATAATTTTTGTTAGTGGCAGTTTCCCCCTACTTTGTGAAAACCCACTTGGAGAAATTGGGGGGAACGAGAAGTGACAAGAATATAAATACTCTTTGGACGGGCCAGTTTCCCCCCTTTTGTGGAGATACACGCTTTGAGAAATTGGGTTACCGAGACTTTTACTGAATATGAAGCCTCTGGGATTGGGCAAGTTTCCCCTTAGTTTTAGACACACACTGTGAAAATATGGGGGCCAAAAAGCGACAGGAATATACATACCCTTTTATAAAAAATTGTCTGAGTTAACAAGCCCTCGTTAGACTCCATTTTAAACTGACAACCCTGTTCAAAACATCACTTGTGTATTATACAAAACACATCGAAGTATTCGCAAATGCTAAGTAATTAACATGCTCTTCAGGGTTACCTTGACTGCTAATCACTTTAACCCTTTTTTTCTCCATCTTAAAATTGTCAAATGTTATCTAGCTCTTTTTCCTTATTATTCAAATAAGATCGTTCGTATAGTCAACTTCACGAATCCCTTACCCCTTTTGGCAAATGTCAATCAAACAATTCTAATTGTAACATCCAATTTTTTTTTTTAATAACAAACTACTCTCGAGTTAAGGCAATTAACATTTGTCAATATCTGCTAAAGCATATACTGGTCGTGATAATACTTGAATCTGAATTCAATTCTCTTACTAATATGAATTGTAGTGAAAACCATTTCTTTTATTCAAATCCCAATCACCAATCAAGTTATACTCACTCTCTTTGAAAAGGTGTAATGCCCTTTAGAAGTATTACCTATGTGCATGGGGATAGTTACTCTCTTTGAAAAGGTGTAGAGCTTCTATAGAATAACGTAGAAATTGCTATGGCAGTACGCAAATAACATAGAAATTGCTAGGGCAGTAAGCAAAGTATAACATTGATTACTACTTGTGTTCCCTTTAATAGAACAGGTGGCCGCACTGTGCAGGTGTCAGGGGCTGGTGGCTCCACTTATCTAGAGGCGAGGGTGTGTCGCATGGTGTAACATGCGCTTCAAACGGGGATGTGTACCGTGACGTCAGAGGACATACGCTAGAAACAGGGGTGAGGGGTTAAGAGCTTATTATTAAAACTCGTGTATTATCCCGACCACATTCCAAGTAAATATCTCTGGGGAAACTTACCAGGGATGTGTCATAGAATATACACACCACACCTACAATTTGACCTAAAATTTTAACTCTTGCCAAGGACATTGAACTCTTTCCAACTAAAAACAGGTGTGTCAAGACGTCAGAGGGCTGCGTTTGAAATCCAATTCTATTTTCACAATCACAGCCGTGACGTCAGAGGGCTAGGAGCTTGTGTATTATACGGACCACATTCCAAGTAGTTGAAACACCTGGGAATTTTACCTAAAATTGCGAAACCTGGTCGTGTAAAGTCTTGCCTGGGCTGGAATTTCGCCTAAAATTGCGGCACCTAGTCGCCAAAACAGGAAATCACCGTTAAACATTCTTCTCGAGTCAATGGAAGAAAGGAGTAGTCCCTATGGGTCTCACAGAAACTGGAACCCCTCCCCACTACTGTCAACTCACACCACCATAGCACACTATGACCGGCACTCTGGCACCCTGTGCCACCCCTCATCATTCCTATGATATTTTTCAAATAATTACTTGTTAAAAATCAAGCTTCAAATCCATTGTTTGTATTTCTATAGGACAACTGTCCGTGATACACCGTTTAAGGTCACGCCACCGTGCCAGACTATTACTGGCCCTCTGGCAACCCTCATCATTCTTAAAACATTTTTAGATTTTTTTTAATAAAGTGATATCTACTTCCGCCTCTCCCACTTCTGACCCCGGTTACAACGGTTCCATCTCTGATTCTGCTAGCTTCCAACCAGGTTCAACCGATTCCAGTTCCAGGTATGCCCTCTCCGATCCAAATTCCAAATCTGGCTCCGGTTGCGTCACTTCCAGATTCCACTTATCTGCTCCCCGTTTCAACATTTCCGATTCCAGTAATTCCCCTCTAAGTTCTTCCATTTCTAATATTATATATGCGGCTGCCTCTGTGGTAATCTATGGATGGAAAATGGCACCCTTCAGGCACATATTATCGCACCTAAAGGTTTTTCAACCTTATTCCTACAAAAACATCTTTATAAACCAAAAATGACCATTTTTTGCTTGAACAGTGGTAATATGCCATTTCATTGTAAGATTGCGATGTTCCTTGGCAATTTACAGCTCGTGACGCTCAGTGGAGCAGAGCAGTATCATATATATGGCATTTTTAAAGCATTTTTCTGCAAACATATAAGTTTATACTAGAATCGATCGTTTAAACTTAATGAAAAATTCCCAATAAAGTTTCTTCTAATGTCTCCTGGTAATTGAGGCCAGTGTCGCAGAGTGTACCAGCCCGATGATGCTCTCTGTTGCCCATCCTAAGAATCACAAATTCTTCTTACAAAATACAAAATACTTCTTATAAAACAAAAATAATTATTACAAAGGCAAAAATAGTTCTTAAAAAAAAATACATCATTAGAAATCACAAATTTATATTACATAATACAAAACAATTCTTATGAAAAAAAAAAAAATCATACAAAACGAAAATACATCCTAAACAATCACAAACTGTTCTTACAAAATACAAAATACCTGTTACAACAAAAAATACTTCTTACAAAACAAAAAATAAGTCTTAACAAAATACTTCTTAAAAACAAAAAATAATTCTTACAGAAATAAATACTTCCTAAGAAATTAGAGATTGTTCTTACAAAATACAAAATGATTCTTACAAAACCAAAAACAATCTTACAAAACAAAATGCATCCTAAAACTAAAATAATTATTACAAAACAAAACTGCATCCTAATTAAGATGTTACGCCATCTAACCTAATCTAACCTACCATGTATAGGTTATATTAATCTAACCTAGTAGCTAGGAAGAAAAAGGCTTTTCAAACCCTTAACCTAGCTTTAGCGAAATATTAAGGTAAAACTGATATAAAAAATAATATGTCTTGTCTTGTTAGAAGTATTTCGTAAGAAGAATTTGGGATTTCTTATGACGTATTTTTGTTTTGTAAGAATTATTTATTGTTTTGTAAGTAGTTTGTATTTTGTAACAAGAATTTGTGATTTCTTAGGTTGTATTTCTGTTTTGTAAGAATTAGTTTTGGTTTTACAAAGTATTTCGTATTTTGTAACAAGTATTTTGTGTTTTGAAAGAGAGGTTTGTGATTGTTTAGCATGTATTTTCGTTTCGTAAGAATTATTTTTTACTTCGTAAGAAGTATTTTGTATTTTGTAATAAGAATTTGTGACTTCTTTTTTGTAAGAAGTATTTTTTGTTTTGTAATAAGAATTTGTGACATCTTAGGATGTATTTTTATTTCTTAAGATTTATTTTTTGTTTCGTAAGAAGTATTTAGTATTTTGTAAGAAGAATTTTTGATCTTTTAGGATGTATTTTTTTTTTATAAGAAGAATTTTTTGTTTTGTATGAAGTATTTTTTCTTCTGTAACAGGTATTTTGTATTTTGTAAGAACAGTTTGTGATTGTTTAGGATATATTTTCGTTTTGTAAGAATTATTTTTGTTTCGTAAGAAGTATTTTGTTTCTTTTTAAAAGAATTTGTGATTTCTTAGGATGCATTTTTGTTGTGTCAGAATTATTTTTCCTTCGTAAAAAGTATTTTTGTTTTTTAAGAAGTATTTTGTATTTTGTAAGAACAATCTCTGATTTCTTAGGATTTACTTCTTAAGAATTATTTTTTGCTTTGTAGGAAGTATTTTTGGTTCTAAAAGAAGTATTTTGTATTTTGTAAAAAAAATCTCTGATGTTTTTGGATGTATTTTTGTTTTGTTAGAATTATTTGTTTTTGTTTTGTAAGAAGCATTTTATATTTTGTAAGAATAATTTCTGAATGTTAAGGATGTATTTTTGCTTTGTAAGATTTATTTTTTGCTTTGTAAGAAGTATTTTGTGAGAAGAATTTGTCTTCTTTTAGGATTTATTTTTTTTGCAAGGATTATTTTTTGTTTTATAAAAAATATTTTTTGTTTTGTAACAAGTATTTTGTATTTTGTAAGAACATTTTGTTATTCTTTTGGACTTATTTTCGTTTTGTAAATTATTTTTTTTGCAAGAAGTATTTTGTATTTTGTAATAAAAGTTGTGATTTCTTAGGATGTATTTTCGTTTTTAAGAAGTATTTTTGTTTTGTAAGAAGAATTTTGTATTTTTTCAGAAGAACTTGTGATTGTTTATAATGTATTTTTGATTTGTAAGAATTATGTTTTTGTTTCGTAATAAGCATGTTTTGTTTTGTAATAAGAATTTGTGATTTCTTCTATTCATTTTTGTTTTGTAAGAAGTATTTTGTATTTTGTAAGAAGAATTTGTGATCTTTTAGGATGTATTTTTGTTTTTTAATTTATTATTTTTTGTTTTATAAGATGTATTTTTTGTTTTGTAACACGTATATTATATATTGTAAGAACAGTTTGTGATTCGAATCCTAATGCGGACAAAAAATCTTTATATTATAAAGGTTCCCTGAGAAAAAACGTCTTGTAAGAAAATGACATCTCGAAAAAAAGCCTTGAAAGAAAAAACCGCCTTGAAAGAAAAATGAAAGCCTGAAAAAATCTCTTAAAGTATTATGTAACACCCGGCGTGTGCATCATCGTCATTATGTAACATCCCACGTGTGTATCCTTCTCAGTTACAACTGGGTATTCTCCAGGGCCCCTGAAGAAACAAGTCACGTGAGAATGCGTCATCCTTAACACAGGTAAAGATTCCCTATTTCTTAACAACCAAAGAAATCTGGAGGAAAAACGTCTTAAAGAAAAATTTCTTAAAAAACGTCATGAAATGTGTTGAGTCGTCTTGAAAAACGTCTTGAAGAAAAATGCCTTAGAAAACATCTTGAAATGTCTTGAAACGTCTTGAAAAACGTCTTGAAGAATGTCATGAAGAGAACACTCCCTATTACGTAACGCGTACGTTTGCATCCTGGCTAGTGGACTCTAAGAAATCCTATTAGGTAACAACGAACGAAAACATGATTTGGCGAGCCCCTGAAAGTTTTATCTTGGCACTCGTGGGGTTTTTAAACAATCAAAGAAGCTATGATGCAACGCGTACGTTCATATCTCTTAGAAAACATTACCTATTACATAAAAAGCACCCACATCTTGAAGTAAGCAATTCCCACTTACGTAATTAACACCTGCATCTATTAGAAAACAAGACCTATTATGTAACAAGCACCTGCGTCTTGAAACATTCGATAACAGCTGCGTCTTGAGGGGATCACCGTTCAACTTCTTCGTCATCTTAAATCAGTAAGGGAAGACAAGAGTAGTGTCTAAGGGTATGTTTAAAGTGCCTATGGGGATACTACTAGCTATAACCTTCAATTTTCAATCAAATAATTTATAAGACTACCCCTTAAATCAAAGCCTTAAATGCCCCTAGGCCTTAAGTTATAACCCATATCACCGGGCTCAGTTGGTTTATGTCTACCCAAGTCCTTCCAAGTTTACACGACCACTGCTTCCATAAGAACCTTATATACCCCTGAAGAATAACTTATAACCCTTGCCCCTGGTATCTGGGAATCGTGTTAAACCAGAACGTACTGTTATATAACCTATGGAATATTTTGAATAGAATGACTTTCTTTGAGTTAAGATCGGATTCATTGGAGAAAAGAGAAGGTGGATGGGGAGCAATTTGCCCTCCAATCACTTCTGACTCTTCAAAAGAGAGATACAATTTCTGATTTCTAATCAAATGAGCCTCCTCTCAAGTTTACACGGCCACCTTTTCCATAAAGGCCCCCTAGGTAAAACTTACAACTTGTGCCACCAGTCTCTGGGGGTTGTATCAACCCTTAATGCACTGTTATACATTCTTTTAACTATTTTGAACAAAATGGGTATCTTAAGTTTTTGATCGGATGCGTTTGGGGAAAAGAGGACATGGTAGGGGGGGGCAGTTGCCCTCTGATCACTTTTGACTCTTAAAATGGGCAACTTGAACTTTAAATTTCCGATCAAATGAGGCTCCACTAAAAATTATCCGACCACCCCTTTCATTAAACCTCATATGCCCCCGGGGAATACCTTACAACCCTTGACCCTGGGTTTGAGGGGCTGTGTCAAACCCAAAAGTATTGTTATCCGATATATGGACTATTTAACAAAAAAATAGCTATCTGAAAATTTCGATCGCATTCAATTGGGGAAAAAGAGGGTGGGGGAGCTAGTTGCCCTCCAATCACTTTTGACTTTGAAAAAGGAAAATACAACTTTCAATTTCCAATCATATGAGCCCTCTCGAAGTTTACACGACCATCTCTTCCAGTCTTATATGCCTCCGGGGCATAGCTTACAACAATTGCCCCCGGGCTCTGGGAATTGTTTCACGTCCAGAATGTTTTTTTATATGATCTTTGATCTACTTTGAACAAAATACCTATCTAAAAAAAATAGATCGGATGGATTTGGGGAAAAGAGGGCGTGGGGGGCTAGTTGCCCTCCTGTCACTTTTGACTCTTAAAAAGGAACTAGAACTTTCAATATCCAATCTGTCGAGCCACTTACAAAGTTTATACGATCACCCCTTCAGTAAAAATCAAATATACTTCCGCGGCATAACTTACAACACTTGCCTCCGGGTTGTTTCAACCCCGGTTTTTTATGATCTTTGTTCTATTTTGAACAAAATGACTATATAAAAATTCGATCGAATGCATATGGGAAAAAAGGGCGTGGGGTGGCTAGATGCCCTCTGATCACTTTTGACTCTTAAAAAGGGCACTAGAAGTTCCAGTTTCCAACTGAATGATTCCCCTCCAAAGTTTATACGACTAATCCTTCCATATGAAGTGCCTCTATTCATATAAATTGGTGAATGTCGACATTCACTGGTGAATGTCCGAAATACCTTTTTTCTCCTTGGATTTAGTCAGTATCGCCAGTCAACTTTTTCGATTTAATGCAAGGTTTCATGATGACAGATTAGGTTAGAATAGAAAAGGTTTGGTTAGTTGAGGTTAGGCTGGGTTAGCATATGTTAGATTTTCAACCCGTTTCTGTAATGTAGAACCAAATTTAACCTTACCTACCTTAATCTAACCTAAACTAACGTAATCTAACCTAACTTTAACTTTTACCACCATAGCTTGCATTCATTTGAAACAGTTTTCAAAATTATGTTGCATAAGCTACGAAGCAGCAATTTTTGTTCGTTTTAAATTAATTTCCCTGTTGTTGTTTTTTTTTTCGATTTGAAAACTAGGTAATTACCAGCTGACTGAGTAGTCGTCCCAACCAAAGGACGAGACACTTCAAAGGCCAGTACATTCCTGGGATGGGAACGAGCCAAAGCACCTTATATCCATCCTCAATATTGGAGGTGGTACCTCAGCATAGGCTGAACCTGTAAGGAGTTTGGACAAGAGCATTTGCTTGAAAACCTCTACCATTCAACTTGTGGACTAAGATTGGTAGAAGCAGGGGTAGCAAGAGCAGGCTGCCTACCCCACCCCAGAGGCTGTCCATTAGATTATATTTCACCAAAAACAGGACTTAAATAACACTGAATTTTTTTTTATTAAGGAAACAAGTCTTCCTTAACAGTTGCTCTCTTTCTACTCCCATTCACCACGATAGCTGTATTTAGTGCCACACTTTATTTTCTTCCAATAGTTTCTACCGCTCTGTTTGATATTTTGGAAGGCTACATTCCGTTCCACCACATAGTTCCACTTTCCCCACGCCATATCATATTCTGCAAAACATCGCTACGCCACGCTATATCCTATCATGCCAGCAGTCAGCGCCATGCAGCTCTGCCACGTGCTTCCTGGTATCCATCATTCGTGAAAATAGGCAACCCCTTGAAATTACATCCATTCCACTTGTAGCATGGCCTTACCTGTCAATGTAACTGATTCCAATCATTGAATTGATTCCTTTGTGGAGAATCAGGATGAGGATCCTGATAACGCATAGCAAATTAGAATAATTAACCGGTAAGATTTGGCGTCTAGATGTAAACGAGTCCCAATAAAGCCATCCCACGGCGTAAATTTTTATATGGGTTTACCTTTGTCGTCAAGCAACTGTAGCAGTTTGAAACATGTTCCTACTTTGGACTGTGTTTTTTGCTCTTGCTATTTTCATATTTTTGAAAAGAAAGAGGTTTAATTATCCCCCTGGTGAGCTAATTTTATTGTTATTTTCTTTTTATAACCTGAGCTTAATCTCAATGCGGCACTATTTCCACGAAAAGATTAGAATTAATGACTAAGATCCATCCAAAATAGACCAAGTTATATTTAAACCTTAGTTTTTGTTAAAATAGTCTACCGACGCGACGTCAGTGGTGCTAATTCACAAAAGCGCAGGAGGGGGCAAAATCTATTTTTCAAGATTCTGGGGGCCAATTTTGTTAGTTTTTTCGTTTTTTCTTCAATGAGAATACCAAAACCTTAGTTTTTCCATGAAAGATTTTCTGTTTCTATAACAAAATATGTGATTGACATGTTTTATTTTCTTTATTTTGGCTTGTCATTTCTTTGTTCCTTATTTTTAAGAAATTTAATTATGGACATGAAAGTTTAAACATTTATTGAGTACTCTCAGAATCTAAGCCCTGGCGAAGACTTAGTAGGGAGGGACCAGTCTCTCATCCATTTTTTTTTCTTTTTTCATCCTTATCCCCATAATTGAGACTAGATGATCGTGAAACGACGGAGGAGAATAAAAGATGCAAAGCTATTTTATTGGCTTAATCTGATTGGAGGGCAATCTGCCGCTCTGTGTGCTCCTGCACAGGGTTGCCACGAATAAATGACAATGACTTGCCATTGTATTCGAAACGGTCGAGAGCTCCAAAAATTTACATCTCATTATTGTATGATCCGTCTTGTCCCAGTAGTATGATTTCCAAACAATACAAATACACCGTTACCAATGCTTTGTTTATATATTTTAATGGAAAATTTGACATGCTACATTTTTCTAGAACCATAGTCAAGGCAAAAAGCATGTTGGAATCTTAAGTTGACAGCGGTGCAAATTACGGGAAGCGTAGGGGCATTAACCCCTCTTCTAGATTTTTATGATGTGCCCACTCCCAAGATCTGGTGAATACATCTCCCTTACATTTTTGCGAATTGGCGCCGCTATAAGTGGTATGGTACAATAGTTTAAACTGAAATGATAGGAAAGTTTTTTGCCCGAGGATATGCCGGTGTTATTCCCGAGCTGGCTTAGCTTTCCATCTGATATTTATGAATAGCGAATGGCTACCAGACCGATAATTGCGAAAAAAAAGAAAAAAAATGCTGGAGTTGGAAAGTTAATCGAGACTACTATGGTGAAAAATATTTCTGACTGGTTGTTTTTAGTGCCAGATCCAAAGTATTACTTGTACATTCATGGCTGTAAAATAAGCTACAAGTTTTGTATATGTTTTTGTTAATCACAAACCGCATAAAATGAAAAATATTTTCACAACCTTCTAAAATCATAACTGAAGTACAGTTAATAATGCCAGTTTAGGCCTACTGAGATACTGATTCGTTAAGACCAAAGTATAAACACATACTGAACAAGTACTGACAAAACTCTCCAAAAGTGACCCCGCGTACCTCAGCGCCTCTAGAGCGGAAATGTTGCACTACTTAATCGCTCCGAGCCAATAAATTATATTTAATACAGCTTTTATGGAACAAGTATAATCACCTACGGAACTTGTGATAGTGTCCCCCAGGTTCGCATAGGTATGGAATCGCTTCCGGAGACGCGGACAAAGGGTCACTTTTTTGTGTGCAAAGGATAGGTTTTGTCAGTACTTGTTGTATGTGTTTATACTTTGGTTAGGACAATAGAAGCGCAGTGGATTCAAATGTGCTTTCAAATACCCACCCCCTCATACCCGTTTTCACATATATAGATATGTTGTACCTAGTTCGATTCGTGATCTTCATTCTGGATTTCTCTAGGGGGTGCTCCTAAATGATTACGTTTTAATAATTACACATCCTTATGATTGTATAAGGACTTTATAAAGATAAAAATATATTAATATCTGAGATAAAAACACGCTGGCCCAATGCTGGTAGCCAATGGTTTGTGAAATTGTTTGTCGCGGTGTACGTGTAACCGAACTCCCGTTTAACTGAACTCTGAGCAACAGACCCCATTTAACGTAACTCTCGTTCAACTGAGCCACAGTTCATCTCAGACCCCGTATAACTCAACCTCCTCGCAATTCAGTCCTAGTTTAACTCAACCCACATTCAACTCAACCCCATTCACCTCAACTCCTGTGCAACTTAATTCTCCCATTGGACTCAACTCCATTTGACTGAACCCTCGATCAACTGAATCCTCCTTCAACTGAACACTCGTTTAACTCAAACCCCACTGAACTCAAGCCCGTTTAACTGAACCCTTGCTCAACTGATTCCTCGTTTAATTTGACACCCGTTTAACTCAACCTTCATTAAACAGTTCGTGGTAACAAGCTGTAAGTAAGGAGCAATGCGGCTCAATAGTAACCGAAACTCTATGAAACAGAGTATTGATAACAATAGATACATCAAAAGAATCAAATTTTGATGCTTATTAAAAATATATATAATTCATCAAATTTAATGGTACCCATCAAAAGTTACGAGCCTGAGTAAATTTGCCCAATTTTTGATAAACTACAGAAACACCCCCAAAATATCAAGTGATCTTAATGAAAATCACTCCATCAGATTAAACATACCAGAGAACCCTACTGCAGAGGTTTCAAGCTCTATGTACAAAAATGTGGAATTTTGCATTTTTGCCAGAAGAAAGATCCCGGATGCGTGTTATTTGTTGTTTTTTATTGTTTTGTTTTTCCCAGGGGTGATCGTATCAAACCAGTGATCGTAAAAGATGGGAGAGGGCGCCTTTAATCGGAAATCAAATGCTCTAGTGCCCTTTTTAAGTGACCAGAAATATTGGAGAGCAGCTAACCCCCCTCCCACGCTTATTCTCCCCCAAAGTCACCCTATTTTTTTTCTTGGGAGTATTTTCTGAGGTGGAGTATTTTTCGCGGGGGAGGGGGGGGGTATATCCCGGGGGGGAGGTATTTTCCATGGGGGTAAACGCTGGCCACCATAATAAGCAAGCAAAAAGAATGAAAAGATACCAAATCGCGACTAAACTCTGTGTTTGTCAATTTTCAATTCAATTCAATCGGGTTTTATTAAAGTAAATAGAAATAAATAAACATAAATAAACTTCTCTATGCAAAAAACACACGTTGAGTCCCTTAAAAGAATAACGATTCCTCCTAATACGCTTTACGACTCTCGCTTTACTCTTCAACACAACCCCATCCCTCATTCATGCAATTCATTATCTAAGAGATTCCCCCCTTCCTCCCCGAAAGCATAGCCACCTTAACCTTACAAAATAATAATAAATGAATAAAAAACAAAAAATAAACCGATATAATAATGATAATAATTTTTTAAACAAAAAAAAAAAAATCTCAATTATTAATTAACTCTATTTTTTGAAATTCAATAAGATATTTTTTCAAATTATTTTTAAAAGACCCAAGGGAGCTCTTACATCTCAGCTCTTGTGGAAGCACGTTCCACACTTTCGCGCACGCCACTTCCGGTGCAAAATCCGACCGTACTGTAGGTATTCGTCTCATCAAAAGGTTTGAGGCAGATCTCGTGTTCCTAGGATGTTGTTCCGATACCAACTGGACTAGACGATAACTAAGCATGATAAATGATAAAGTGATTCACGGGAAAGGAAATCGTCCATATTTCCGATTACCATCAGGACACGTTTGTGGATTGAATCAAGCCTTTTCAGGTGGGATGTAAATTTTGACTGCCGAATTGACGCACAATACTTCAGATGATGCTTGGTAAGTCCATTATAAAGTAGACGAAGGGTTTTTTGAGAGAAAGGGTGTTTCAATTTCCTGATAATCTCAAGATTACAGGAGAGCTTCAGCTCCACAGCGCGGATTTAATATACGAAGGATAGGTTTTCGTCAAGAAGCACGCCTAGGTACCTGATATTTACAGTTTTTGGTCGTCTGATCATTCCTCGCGAAGTCATTATCCCCGATGCTTCTGGGCGAAGAGTTCCAATCCTTGAGAAGAAGAGAACTCAAGATTTGTCAACGTTTATTACGAATCGATTGGCATCCATCCAAATGTAAGTTTCTTCTAAGATGACCTCAAGTTTATTCTGTAGCGCTGACAAGTCGGTGTCACAGGAGGCAATTGTAGTGTCATCCGCGAACGCTAAAAGTTCATCCGATTCGTCATTGTTGCTCGATATTTCTAGGTTGCAACATAATTTGCAGCACCGTGAAGTCCTGGAATCAGGGTTCAGAACGCGACTTAGGTCATTCACAAGAACCAGGAATAACAGTGGGCCTAAAATTGAGCCTTGCGGCTCAATTTTAATAACTTTAATAAATAAAACCTTAATAAATAAATAGAGAGAACTGAAACCTTTACCATTGTCCATTGACAATCCGCTGTAACAAAACGATGTCCAACATTTTTAGGAGTGAATGAGACTGGAAGAGGATTTTAGTGCGGGAGAGGAGAGAGTAATGCACAACAGTGTCAAGAATGAAACTGTTAAAATTCAACGTTCTTTGTCTCCTCAAGACTCTTTTATTCACACCCAATATTATTCACTCCCTTTTGACCTACTCTAGGCCTTTCTGACTTTTTTAGTTCCCTCCATTTTCACTTAGGCTATTTCGTCTTTTGTAGTTCTTTTCCGACGCTTTTGGTCTCCTTTACTCTTGTTTAGTGTTGAGTAGGTTCTGATTTTCTTTGCTGGGCTCCAATTTGCTCTTATAGTTTCTGACCCTTTTTTATTTCCTTCCAACTTCCCTTTCCTTCAATTTTTGTTAATGCCTTTGCGACTTTCATAGTCCTTTTCTGACTTTCTTGGTCTAATCCATATCCTTGAGTTCCATCCGAATTTCTTTACTGCCTTCCAACTTCCTTTGCTGCCTTACGACTCAGTCTAGTCCTTTTCCAATGTTTTTGGTTTCCTCCAGCTTCTCTCAGGCTATTCCGACTTTCATAGTCCTTTTCTGACTTTTTGGGTCTAATCCTGCCCCTTGAGTTCCATCCGAATATCCTTACTGCCTCCCAACTTCCTTTGCTGCCTCTCAACTTCCGTTACTGCCTTCCAACTTCCTTTACTGCCGCTGGACTTGCTCTGGCCCTTTTCCAGCGTTCTGGGTCTCCTCCAGCCATGGGCGTAGGCAGCATTAGGCAGCATATTGTCTAGGGGTGGGGGCAGTCGATAGTGTGATGGAGTTTTAACAACTGCGTTTTCCAAACCATCTGCTTTTTCAGCCATATCTAATGTAAATTTGAAGGTCTAGGGGGGCAGCTGCCCCCCCTTCCCCCCTCCCTACGCCCGTGCCTCCAGCTGCTTTTAGGCTGTTCTAACTTCCATATTTCTCTTCTGATGTTCTAGGTTTTCTCCACTCTTCTTTAGTCCCACCCAGCTTCCTTTATTGGCTTCTGACTTTCTTTGCTGGCTTCTGACTTCCTTTGCTGGCGCTCGACTTGCTCATACCCTTAGTGACATTTCTTTTTCTGTTTGCTTCCAATGTCTCTTAGGTTATTCTAAGTTTTATAATCGTTTTCCAGTGTTCTCAATCTCCTCCAGCCTTCTTTAGTTCCATGCAAATTTTCTTTGCTGCCTCCCAACTCCTTTTACTGTCTTCCAGCTTTCTTTACTGCCTTCCGACTTGCTCTGGCCCTTTTACAGCATTCTTGGTCTCCTCCAGCTGCTTTTAGGCTATTCAAACTTTCATAGTCCTCTTCCGACGCTCTAGGTCTTCTCAACTCTCCTTTAGTCCAACCCAACTCCCTTTAATGGCTTCTGACTTCCTTTGCTGGTGTTCGATTTGCTCTTACCCTTAGTGACGTTTGTTTTTCATTTGCTTCCAACTTTCCTTGGGCTATTCTAAGTCTTACAATGTTCTCGGTCTCCTCCAGCCTCTGTTATTTCCATCAAGCTTTCTTTACCGCCTTACAACTTGGTATTGTCAATTTTCGACGTTTTTGGTCTCCTCCAAGTTCTCCTAGCTTAATCTGACGTTTATAGTCCTTTTCCTGCGTTCTTTCTCTTCTCCAGCCTCTTTTTAGTCCCTCAAGACTTTCTTTACTGCTTTTCGACATGTTTGAGCTATGCTATTTTTGCTATGCTATACTATTTTTTCTATTGCTATTTTTTTTAGCTCCCTCAGTTTTTGCTCAGGCTATTCCCGACTTTCATAGACCTTTTCTGACTTTCTTAGTCAAACCGACCCTCTTGTGCTGCCACCGACTTTCTTAGCTACATTCTTACCTGCTTATTATTATGGCTACATTATTATGGTTACATTTTGGTCCCAAATATGATATCCTCACTATTAGGTATTTTTTTACTAAGAAAAATCAGGTCAAAACTGACTTTATAATTATACATAAAATTAAATAATATAATTTTTTCATAATTTGTCTATAGATAAAAAACTGAGCGGAAGCGAATATTATAAAGAACCAAATTGAAACGATCAGAAATTACTATCAAAGAATAAATGAAACCAAAAACAAACATGAATTAAAATAAATATTCATACCAAAAATCAAACATAAAGATAACAGATACTGATAAAAAAAAAAAATCTATATTAGTCTATATTACAGATGAATAAATAAATCTTATAACAAGTAAGAAATAAATTAAATACTCAAGTCAAATTTAAAATGAACAATAATTACTAGAAACAAAAGTTTACCTTCCGCCCTCTCCTCCTTTCCGTAACCGTAAAAGTTCAAAAGCCTATTGCGTCATTTGTGTTTTATTCAAAAGTATATGTATTTTAAACAATGTGCTTTAATTTATCAAAAACTCTACCAAAAATAAAACGTAAATCCCTATAAAAATCAAAATGACTTAAAAGAACTAATAAAAATGCACTGAAAACTTAATGTATACTGATAATAAATAATGGATGTATCAGTAATTCAAGATTTTATTCAACTATTTTTTCATTTTTCAATATTATAAAAAAAGGTGCTTATAATATACTTTATTTTCAGTAAAGCTCAAATGATACAACACGCTTCAGAATCTTTAGAGTAGGCGAAGAGGGCTGTAGCCAAACTTCTGTTTATAGTAATTTATTTCAGTTTAAGTCTGACTTTTACAATTTAATTTTACAGTTTGAACATTAGGTTGTAATTAGTCCCAGTAGCATGGATATTAGACCTTTTGACTATTATGAACAAAGAGATAATTTCATGATCTTAACAAAAGTTGGGGGAGAGGGTGATCTTAAAAGGACGAAGGAGGTATTTGCCCTCCAAGCACTTTTAAGCATTCCCTCAATATATCCTGAAAGTTTGCACGTGATACCATCAGTCTTTGCTGAGATTAAATAAAAAAACATGTTTTTTTCAACTAAAAATAAAGAGCAATATTCAAAATCAAAACGAACAGAAATTATTTTGTATCTGAAGGGGTTGCGCCCCCCCCAACTCAATACCTTGCTCTTAACGCTAATTTTTTTTTAGCACCTTGCTCTTCACGCTAATTTTTTTAGCACTTCAAAAAAGCTTCCTATTCTAATTAAACCACTCTTGTGTTTTTCAGATAGAAGCTTAATACCTCTACAGTAGGGTTCTCTGGTGCACAGAATTTAATTGTATGATTTTGATTAAGTTTCTTGGGCTCTTAGAGCGTGTTTACCTCCTTTTTCGAAAATCAGGCAAATTTCTGAGGTTCGTAGCCTCTTATTGGTAAGAGTAAGCTTAATAAATCTTATATATTTGGAATCAGCATAATAAGCCAATTCTTTGATATATCTATTTACATCAAAATTCCGTTTTTTAAAGTATCGGTTACTATTGAGCCGTGTCACTCCTTAGTTACAGTTCGTTACCACGAACTGTTCGCAAATGCGCTCTTTTGACAACCAGCATACAATAATCTGTTTTGATTTTGCGCAATGTTTCCTGAAAGTGGTTGCGAGCAGAAGCAGTCGTAGTCACAAGTAGTCACAGTCACAGTCACAACTATTTACAGCTGCAGTAGTAATAGTGGCCCTGACAGTTTTAAGTTAATACCCTTATCCGTTTCTAAGATATCTCAGATGTGCTCTTTTGATAGTCTAGATGGGCAGAGTATCTTTCGATTTAGTTCAGCGTCCCCTTCAACATTCCTTAAATTTTTACCTTAACACAGTTAGCCTTATTGGACGTACCTAGGATCAAACATTCCCCCACTCCCATTGCTGGGAGGCATAGTTATTAAACCTTCCGATTATTACGAACAAAATGTTTCTTTTCAATTTCGACTAGTGTTGGGGAGGGGGTATCTAAAAATAACAAGGGGGCTGGTAGCCCTATTCACTTTTCTCCTATCACTTTTCAACATCCCTTTCAACATGCTCTGAAAGGTTCAGCTCAGCTTCAGACACTCCCGAGATTTTGATGATGCGCCCTCTTAACAACCAGAATGCACAGAGTGTGTTTTTATTTTGTTTAATATCCCCTTCAACATTTCCTGAAAGTAGTCACCAGTAGACATAGTTGCGTCATAATTAGCTGTAGTCAAAGTCTTGAATACTTGTAATTGTAGTCGTAAGTTGTCGTAGTTGGAGTCGCAATTAGTCTCAGTTGCAAGTAATTAGAGTCATAAGTAGCCTTAGTCGCAGTCGCAAGTAGTAATGGTTGCGCTTGCAATTAATCGCAGTCATGAGTAGTCATAGTTGCGCCCACAGTAACAGTAGCAGTGTTTCAACTTAATACCCTCAGCTGTCCCTAAGATATTGCAGATATATCTTTTTAATAATCTAGATGTAAATAGTGTCTTTTGGTTTAGTTCAACATGCTCCTCAATGTTCCACAAAATTTCAGCTTAATAACCCATGTCGGGTCAGACCCAAGATAAAAATTACCCTCTTTCCCAATGATATATCCTGGATGGATGTATCATTCCTTGCAATCCTTGCCCAGAGGGATGTGGGGACATGTCTTCTCCGGAGGCATAGTTGTTATACCTTCTGACTATTTTGACCAGAATGACCTTTTCAAATTTCAAACACTGCTGAAGGGGGGGATATAAAAAGAGCAAGAAGGCTGGCTGTCCTCTGATCTTTCTCTTTAACATCCCCTCAATATGCCCTGAAAGTTTCAAATTAATACCTATAGACATTCCTTAGATATTGCTGATGTGCACTTTTGACAACCCGCATGTAAATAGTCTCTTCTGATTTTGTTTGACATCTCCCTCAACATTTCCTGAAAATTTCATTTTAATACCCCAAGTCATTTTGGAGATCCAGGATCAAGCATGCCCCCTTTTGCTAATAACAAACAGTATACGTAAGCTATGGCCAACTTGCATAACTTACAGATTTTGCTCCAGCAAGGGCTGTTCCGCTTGAATCTCCAACTTCTTGAAAGTTTCAGTTTAATCCACTAAGTCTTATCTGACACCCACAATCAAACATGCCCACTTTTCCAATAACAAACTTGGTATGTAAACAATAGGTAACTTGCGTGACTTATAACCGCTGCCCCAGGGGCTTTGGGGGGGGGTATGTAATCCCCCGCTGGCAGAGGTATCTTATCTTCATCCTGTTTCGAACAAAATGTCGATTTCAAATATTTGGTTAGATGTCTTTGAATGTAGGACAACTAAAAGGGTGTGGGAGGGGGATAATCACCATTAATCATTATTAACTCTTAGAAAAGACACTAGGGTTTTCAATTTCCAATGGAGTGAGTCTCCTCCGGTTTTTAAGACCATCCCCACCATTTGAAGTGGCTCTAGGAAAAAAAAAACAATGCACTAAAGCCTAATGGCTCTTTAGTATAGGCAACGCTAGAGCGTTATCTCTGACTTTAGTCTTTGTTTCAAAAATCTTTGTAACAAAAATTTGACGAATACTAATGGTTAATACTTGTCAAAAATGACTTCACATTGTGTAGCCAAACTTGTCAAAAATGGAAAATTATGTATTTGGTAAAGATTTTCCTCTTTTAGGACCAATTGGGATACCGTTTTTTGGCAGTTTACCGTTCGTTTCAAAAAATTTACTAGCAAAATTTGACGACTATGTAAACACATATGGGGATATTTTTAGCATCCAATTTGGAGCTTTTGATGTCATAGTTCTTAATTCCCTGGAGACAATACGAGAAGCTTTCAAGGTGAGTTGACTTCTTTATTTGAATCTCAACCATAATTTATAAATGATAACACCCAAGCTACACGATAAGGGTTGATTGTTGGAATAGAGTGTTCCTAAATGCTGTCGATTCATCCACAATATTAGAAATTACTCTAACTAAAGGGGATTTTACAGGAAAAATTTTCCATGGAGGAGAGGAATTTTCAGCAAAATTTGAAAAAAAAACGATCAGAAATTAAATAACCTTTTTTGACCGAAAGTAAAGAGAATGTTTGAGGGTGAATTGTCTGAGGGAAATTTTCTGGAGAAGTTTCCAGCAAGAAAGGTGGATTCCCCGGCATGCTTTGAAAGAAGATCGTACATTAAACAAAAAAACAGGTTTTTTTCTGCTGAAAATAAGGAGTAGTAAGAGTCTAAGTGTAGCATACAATGGGGGGGACATTCCGTACTCATCCCTTGCTCGTTACGCTGAAGTATCAAAGTTCTTTAAAAATGATTTTTATTCAATCAAAAGCCTTTATGTTTCAGGGGTCGTTCTTAAAGAACGTGAGGACGGAGTCAAACTTGAGCGTAAAGAGAGAGAGAGAGAGAGAGAGAGAGAGAGAGAGAGAGAGAGAGAGAGAGAGAGAGAGAGAGAGAGAGAGAGAGAGAGAGAGAGAGAGAGAGAGAGAGAGAGAGAGAGAGAGAGAGAGAGAGAGAGAGAGAGAGAGAGAGTGAGATGAGGAAGAGGTACCCCTCCCTGATATATGGAATAATTTTGGTCCGTTTTAAGTTTCAATGTTGCTCCTTACTTTCATTTGAAAAAAAAATCTATATTTATTTAATAAAATACAGAGACGACACAATAAACCTTCAAATATATTTTACCTACCATTAGTGTTTTTAGTCACCATTTCACTAAAATTAAAGAGAGGTGAAGATTCTGATTTTGAAATGCTACAAAAATGGCATTCAGAACAAAAATGAATTCTTTTCATTTTTAAAATTTTATTATTTCTTTTTTTTAACAACACTGGTCCTCATGGGGATCCTGGACCGTTTGAAATAAAGCAATAGCTTGCTGGATATACAAATATATACTCACGAGAGAGAGAAAAGCAGATGACAAAAATTGAACTTCAACGTAACATAAACAAAAGAACAATTAACAAAGAATACCAGGTTAGAAAGAAGGTAATTGTGGTGTAAGATTCCCGTTCTCGACTAGGTCCAATAACAATAAAATTATTATTTTATTCTTTTCAGAGAAACTCTAGTTTACTTTTATGTTCACTTTCAGTTTAATTATATCCACCTCCACCGCCTCCCACCTCTATTCTTTGGTTGTACCCCCCCCCCTTTTCAAGCTTAAACTGCTTTTAAGCAGCTCAAGGGGAATGAGACGGTAGCCTCAGATCCTTTTTAGAAGACTGAAAAATGTAAAATAAAGGGAAGTATTTTGTTATATTCGGGAGCAATTTTTCATCTTTTGGGAAAAATTCTCAAAAAAGACTTCCTGCTATAGAAAAAGCCTTCCATGAAAACAAGCTTTTTATTCCATCCTCTGTACTAGTAGAATTCAGCTATATAGGTCTATATACAATTGTATACGGCCTTTAGCCTTACTGCCATCTACGTTCAATAGAATATTCATTGTGGTCAGCAAAAGACAAAACTGTATGACAATACTACGTAAATATAAACTATATGGGATTCTCACCGTAATAGGTATTAGATCACTTGCTTGTCTTGGGTCAGAGGGAATGACACTTTTAAAATGAAACTGGTTGTCATTGGTTCCAAACGGATGCGATAAAATTTTTTCTTCAGAAGCTAAGTTAGTTTTTTTAGACTTGCTTTTTCTTCATTTATTAGACCAGGATATATGTTTCACAAGATTCAAAAAAGAATAAAATCGCAAATTCAGTCCTCTCTTTGCTTAAAAGCTGTATCTGCCATTCTAATTTTAGGAAGACGTTTTCAGTGGACGTCCGCAATTCCACTTTCAAAGAATAAGAAATGAAGGTAATCATGGGATACTTTTTGCTGATGGCACTGGCTGGAGAGAAATGCGACGGTTTACACTGCGCACACTCCGAGACTTTGGTCTAGGAAGAACTTCCTTAGAAAATATAGTCAAAGATGAAATATCGCAGCTAATCGAGGGTTTGACAAAGAATGATGGTGAAGAACTCTTACTGCACAATCGATTCAGTATTTCAGTAGTTAATGCACTCTGGATGATAACAGCTGGAAAGCGCTATGACATCGATGACCCTTTAATAAAAGAAAGAACTAGGGTTATTGCACAACTTGTTCAGTCATCAAGTTTTGCAAATGCTCGTAACTTCTTACCTTCGCTCCGTATCCTCTGGCCACCACTACAACGAGATTTAGATCATAGAATCGAATTTCATGAAAATGTTAAAAACGATTTTCTGAAAATGATCATTCAACATAAAGAAACCAATGATGATACTCATGATTTTATTAATACCTTTCTTCAACATGCAGCTGAACAGGGTGAAGATTCTCACTTTTACGGGGAAGAAGGGCTTATACAATTAAAACTGGTTCTGCTTGATCTATTTGTTGCTGGTGCAGAAACAACTTCTACTACAATGACTTGGTTCTTTCTGCTGATGGCGCTATATCCTGATATTCAAAAGAAAATCCACCAAGAGATAGATACTCACATCCCGGATAGCATGCCATCAATTGCTGATAGACAGAAACTTGTTTATACCGAGGCTGCTATTCAAGATTCCATGCGCTTTATCACGCTCCTCCCCTTTTCCTTGCCACACAGAGCAATGAAAAATACCAAATTCAGAGGATATGATATCCCAAAAGATACTATAATATTAGCCAACTTGAACAGAGTGCATAGAGATCCCAAATTATGGGAGCGTCCGAATGAATTTTGTCCCGAGCACTTTTTAGACTCGAAGCGGAAGGACTCCAGCATTCCCTTTTCGACAGGAAAGAGAGTCTGTCTTGGAGAAAGCCTTGCAAGAATGCAACTATTTCTATTTATTACTTCTCTTATGCAAATTTTCGAGTTTAGTGTACCAGACCCATCAAATCCCCCTAATTTAGATACCGTCCCAGCTTTAGTTCGTGGCCCAGGTCAACACATGCTAAGGCTAAGAGTAAGAAAGTCACTTGATCAGAAAAAGCCAAATTAAGTGTGTTGAAGAAGCAGTAGCTTTTGGCCGTAGGGAAAGCAAATAACAATACTATTAAAAACTAACTATTTCTAAAGATTAATAGATAAATATATTCAAGATCAAAGAGCTATAACAAAAATACTGAATCAGAAAATGAAAATTCTAGAAAAAAGCCCAAATGGGTTTTTTCCTCTGAATTATGGCCTTATTGACAAATGCTCCTACTTGATTAATTACATTTGTAAATATCAAGGTATCCGCAATTAGCAAATTTATATCCTCGAAAAAAAAGCTGGGATTTAAATTAATCTAGGATTCAAAATCTTGTTAATAGTAAGTTGTGTCCTATTATATCGATTCTGCTAAAATACAGTCCCAACTTTGGTTCGTAACCCAGGTCAAGATACTGTCGCTGTCACGCCTAAAGGTCGCATTAGACATCTTCAGGATTCTGAGATAATTGACAAAATTTTTTCTTTAAAATGTTCTGAAAGGAAGATTAGCAGAGTAATTTATGTTCAATAACACGTTGATTCTTCTGATCTACATTGCCCTGCTTAGGGCCATATCCAGGATTTTGTTCTGGAGGGGATATTTGTTCGAGGGGTTTGACACGAAAAAAACTTTAAACGCATCAAAAATTTGTTTATATGCACTTTTGTTACGTTTTTAATCGGACAAAAATTTCAGGGGTGGGGGTTCAAAACCCCTAGCCCCTCTGGATATGGCTTTGGTCTCGCTTATCCTCCCTTTGGGTATAGCTTTCCTAATAATTCTGATTCTTGTTTCAGAAGTGTCAAAATATCTGACTTCACAGTCCAGATAAAAAAAAAAACAAAAAAAAACACTTTAGTCTATTTAGTCCAAAAAGAATTGGCCCACGATTATTTTCGCCATCAACGTTGTTTTTATGAATGAAACAAAGCGATCCTTAGAAATGTTAGAAATGTTCTATTTCCTCTTAATCTAGTAGAAAAGTGTCGACAAAAAGTTTATGCTTTAAGGAAATACAGAATGATCTTTTCAAACTTTCGTATACAGTTACTAAACCTGTATAGTCAATGTCTTACCTTTTCTTGTTTTGTTGTCTTTTTAAAATAAATACTATTTAGACCTAAGTGTTGTGAAATTGATATGCTTTACGGCCTTGTCAAAGCACGTCCTTAGGAATCTATACTTGTACTTGAGTTTTCTTCGGTATATTTCGCTGTTTTCGATTTTGCTCATTTATATCCTGTACTTTATGAGCAGGGGCGTCCCGAGGGGAGGGGGGGGGGGAGGGGAACGCCAACCCCAATTTTTTTGCCATTTGGTGGAAATTTAGCAAAATTCTTGATTTCTGCAGAAAATTCGGCATAAATCAGGTAATGATTCAGTAAAATTTGCGAAGACAGCCCCCCCCCCCTCGAATGAAATAAGCCCCGGGACGCTCCTGCCTACTGATTACAGACACAAATATAGCAAGAACACATGGAGGGTAATTTAAAGGACTCAATACCGTCCTTTCTCAATACTGACGGATTTTAGCGAACAATAATAATTTAGTTTACCCCCCCCCCCCCAAATTCTTTAGTGTGAAAAAAAAAAAAAATCAAAGCGTGAATTTCACAAACCAGATTATCAAAATGGCAAATTAATTGTCAAACTTATCCAAACAAACTGGATTTCATTACGGCATTGGATGTGGCAGTTTTCGCTTTGCGGCTGTTGATTGGACCATTGTTTGGATCTAGGGATTGAAAATCTTTCTTCTGAGCAAGATCGTCGTTGTTCTGGCTGTCATTTTGTAAAAAATGAAAAAAAAATAAAATAAAACGAATTTGGAACACGTAGATGAATATATTTCTTGCGAGTTAATCTGAGTGTATTGCTACTTCTAATTCAAAGTGTAGCTTATTCTCGTCCTTATTTGTGTAACGTCTTTGTCCTTATTTATTTCTCTTTCCATGTGATTACAAAATGAAAGTAAAACAACTGAAAGGATTTAATAGTTCATTATTCTTATTGGGTAAAATTTTAATGTGGTAAAATTTTAATTACATCACATTTTGACAATTAAAAATTTTGCCAAAATACCATTTCTTTTGGCAATCCAAGTGTCGAAATCTGGATTGAAAAAGTTTGAGATAAAAAAATTTTATCTGCATATTTTGTTTATGATGATTATGTTCCAGAACTGAACTATTATAAATGATAATTATTTACTTACTGTTTTTTTTTTCAGAATAACGGATAAAAAATATAAGCTATTTTTCTATGCAGAAATTGCTTAAGGATTGTTCTGGGTACCCGGCTGACTGACCGTATTTCAAACAATAGGCTATACGAAAAATGTGGTTCAATCCCGCTCTCTAGGGCTATAATGAAAGAAAGGTTGAGGTGGCTAGAGCACGTTGTGCGGAAAAAGGATGACATATTGCCGAAGATTGTCCTTTTCGGCCAACCGTCTAGGGCTAAATGGAAAGCAGGTCGTCCTCGTCTAGGGTGGGAGGACGTCATAAAGAAAGATTTAATGGAATTGGGAACTTCGGGAGAGGGTGTAAAAAGGGAGGCTTTGAATAGATTGGGATGGAGGAGGAGTGTGCTTAGCTGTGTTGGCCTCAGGCGGCTTGGTGCTGCGGTGAGTTGTTAGCAGTAATAGCAGTAGTGGTATACAGAACAGAGCACAATGCTAGTTCTTTTTATGTGCAACTAAGAATTTAGGGGCTAAATTTGTTATTATACTCCATTCTAGCCTGGTTTTAATAACATTACCGACGAATGAGTTCTGGAACATATCAATAGCTACAAATAAAAATACAATTAATTTGCATTATTGCATGAACAGAACAGACTACAGTGTTAGCCCTTTTAGTGTGTAACTAGCAATTTAGGGGCTAAATTCGTTGTTATCTTTCATTCTAGCCTGAATGTAATAACGTCGACAATGATTGAGTTCTGGAACATACCCATTACAACAACAAAAAGTGACAAAACACTTATTAATGTAAAAATACCGAATATACAAAAAAAACATTTTAGAGGAGTTTTTAGGTGTACGTTTTTCTCCCAAAAGAGAGAACATAGCACCTCACTTCTAAAAAGACGCACCTCAAGGAATGATGCCTGGTTTCCTAACTTCCATATGGCACCTTTAATAAAATATTACATCTCTATAATTTATATGGAACCTTATATAGGTATTGTCTGAATTTTTTCTAGAATAACACTCATATAAAAGACGTGAAAGCATACCAAGACCAAAATAAACCACCTGGATCCTAGGGCACGAGTCGAACAGCTCGTAAATTCTCCAAAAGGTATCAATCTACAATTGGGGCTATTGATAAGGAAACAGTATAAAATTTTGGAAGCAACTGAAGAAAATCCTGTAATACTTATATCATTCCTAAAATCGCTTCACTTTACCCCCCCCCCCCATTTGCCCTAATGAGCAAATATATATACCATGCATTTTTCTGCTTCTTAATTTCATTGACGTTGCTTCTTTGTCGTTAAATCTACGGAAAATATATAATTTTGAGCTATATATTTGCAAATTAGCGTGGGAGTGACAAAGTATTGTGATTCGCTTTTGGGAATGATGTTAGTAATTATTTAAGGATTTTAAAAGTTTTTTTCAGTATTTACAGTCTTTCCTTCTCAATAACCCCAATTGTGCATTGATACCCTCCAAACATAACATACTAATGTTTCCTTCTATATTTAAAAGACGAAACATTTCACTAGAGATGCCATTTGAACTGTAAAAGTTACCCCCTCCCCCTCCTAAAACGAGAAATCCAGTCCGCTCAAAGGTTTAGAAGTAAATAGTTTTCAACTTGTTTCAGCTTCGTCTTGAACATTTTGTTCTCACTCACTCATACGTTATTAGTTTTTGGCTGTTAAAACCCGCCATCGGCTAATCTCAATGCTATTGTTTAAATATTTAGAACTTTTGATAGAAATTTTTTCCAAAACAAACACATTTTATTTTAGAAAGAAGCAATTTTTTTCCATTTTAACCCTAAATATGTAGTAACTCATGTGGGTTGTCATTTGAAATTTTGAATTGTATCCCCAATAATACTTAATAATACAATAATACTTGCATCTGATCCGTAAAAAATAGTTTCCATTAGTAGTCAACGTTATCAAACAAGATATTCGTAAATATGGAACCGCCAACAAACTTCAATCATAATTACCATAACTCTTTTGAACAAAATCAAACCTATTAAATTAAGAGCAAATTCTTATTAAAAAAATATACAAATATATACAAAAGCGAAAGTACTTCTACTTATTTTCGGTTTTGATTCCATACTTGGTTTTTACTTTTTCTAATTCTTGCTCCTTCTTGTCGGAATCGACTTTCTTGAACGCTTTAGTTGGCTGAAAAAGAAAGTTCAGAAATATGTTAGATGAACAAAATACACACAGCGACTATACAATTGGAAAAAAAAAAAGAAGACAAACTGACATCTATAACTTTGAACAGAATTCACTGGCCAGTTCAGACAAACTTGACCCATAGGCATCAAGATTGTAAAAAACAGGTACATATATATAAGCAGTGGGGTAATTTCGTCAAAATCCTGGAGGGGGGGGGCAAACTTGGAGCCAATTTTCCCAAAATCAAGTGAAAACGACAGTGAAAAATGAGCCATACAGTACCATAAAGGTAACGATATACTAAAGAAAACTGACCTGTTCCTCTGGATGCTTGAATTATGCAAGCTTATCTCAGTTATGACAAGATTTTTGGAGAAACTAAATTTCAGCTCGGGGGGAGGTGAAAACTGGGGCCTGGAGCGGGCTGTTGCCTCCACCCCCTGCCCCATAGAAAATTACGCACCTGTATACATGTATGAATGTGTTTAAAAAAATAGCATGTAAGGAATCAGCCCCACTTCTAGCGCAGTAGTTTCCCCCCTTTTTTGGGGGTTCTAAGACCCCGATCGGCCACTACAAAATCCCAGTTTAAACTTAATTGCAACTAAATTGCTAATTGATGCAATCTATGATACCGCAACAATTTTTTTCTGTGTGAAAACAGATAAGCTGCTATTTTTTTTAAAGAAATGTTTCAACCAAAAAAAAGGAAGATATAGCACAGCTGTTGTGAAGGGTGTCAAAATCATTTTGCGAAGCAAAAAGTATCTACCCATATTGAAGATGTCAGCCGGATTTAAAAAACACATTCTATGAGACTAGGATGAACAATCCACTATTCTTCCATAGTCGTTTTTAAACATTTTGCCGAGTTTGGTAAAACTTTTTACTGAGGCGACATATTACCAGTTGGTCTGAACTTTGCATTATAGCAGTGAACCAAAAAGTAGTCACAAAATTACAGAGATACGTCAATACCCAAATTTTTCTCATTAGCGAAATCTGGGATTCTTTGTTGTCTTTTCGATTACCAAAAGGTTTTTGACAACCGAGAGAACTAAGTCATGCTGCAGTTTTCTACAATAGCTTTGACAATGATAGCCAACCAGAATCTCCCTAAAAACCATTATGACTGGTTAGACTCAACTAAGTTCAAACCAATGAAATTTCAGCATTGACTAGATCTATTTCAGGATACCAGGGCTAACCCTCTATTTTGCAAATGTCCAATATGAAAACGCATTCAATCTAGATCATTCCTTTTGTAGATGTCGCCCTTTGAGTTTCAGCACTTTAGTCTAAAAATTAGCGACTTGAGCTATTTAAAAAAAACGAACGCTTTAGTCTAAAAATGGCTACTACCATCGCGCAAAGAAAGAAGAAATGGACCATTTCAGTAATCTACCCGCTAGGATAAGACAGTAATTGAATTAGTGGAAGTCTGGAAAATTTTGGTACTCAATATTCTTGGTAAAATTTTTCTTTGTTTACAAATATTTAGCTTTTTCATCATTCGATTGGCTCATTCGATTTGAAATTGAAAGGGCTAGTTCCCGTTTTAATCACAGTTTATATAATTAGCAGTATGATCTTTCCCTATCTCACCCATTATAAAAACCCGGACCGAGGTGCGAGTGCTCCAGAGAACGTATAAACATAAGTGGCATTAGATCTTTTCACGGGTAGACAAAGAATACTCACCTACGGAACAAGTACTGACAAAACCACTTGGCCGGCTCACCAATAAGTGGACAATAAGTGCACAAATAAGTGGGAGGAGCTTTTTGTTCGCACCTAGAATGAAGAGCCAGAAATCATCTGCGGTACACTTACTGGATAATTATATAAACTGTGCGTTTTAATAGTCGACAAGTGATTTGAGGGCAACTAACCCCCATCTCACGCCCACAATTTACCCGAACACATTCAATCAAAATTTTGAGATTTTGAAAACTCAAGTTCAAGAAATAAGGACTCTCATATTCTGACCTCTTTTAGTTTTTAATTACATTTTCTATTGAATCGTTACTTCATCTTAGTTCAGACAAACTTTGTCATGACTTCAAATGAGTCTAGCTTTGACTATTCTGATCCTGAAATACACGAAATAAACTCTTATAACGTTGTAGAAACTAAGATTTTTTCTAAGCTTTCTTAGGTCCTTTTTTGTTGGATTTTTAGGATTCAATGAACTTATTTGAATAATCAAATAAGACAACCAGAAACGGAATACTTAAATAAATTAAATAATTGAATAAATAAGAATAATTAATAGAATAATCAGAAATAGAATAAAACAATAACACGAATATGCAGTTGTTTCTTGGGTCTATTTCATGGCCAGAGCTTTAGAAACAGACAATTCACTGCATGAATTGTTTAAAACGGGGGGGGGGGGGCTAGTGCGATTATCATTACACAGCAGTGTAGTGCAAAAGTCACACAGCAGAAGTGTAAAAGTCCCCCACCTTCCCGCCCTTAGTTCATTGTCGTAAAGCATGATAAATGAGCCAAAAAAAGGTAAAATATGTACTTAAAAAATATAGAGTAATCATGAAATTTTTGAATAGAAAATATCATCATCCACTAAATATCAGGACAGATAAAATTAAAAATCAAGTTAAATTGCTTTGACAATTGATGCTTAGAAAAAAATGTTGAAATTAAATACAGGTTTGTTAACATAACCTGTATTAATTTATGGCAAAAAATATGGTCGAAAACTTAAACTAGGAGTGAAAATAAAAAAATTGGGCGCAGTATTGAATTCAGTAAAACTTTTATGACCAACATATATGTTTATTAGTACCTGTTTTTTATGTTTGGGAATACAGTGCACCAAGACCGTACCCAAGGGGGGGGGGTTTGAACCCCTCCCGAAATATTTTTTTGACTCGTGAAAACGTCACAAAAATGGGTATAAACAAATTTTGTATGCGTTTTTTCGTGAACACCCCCCCCCCCCAGAAAAAATATTTGAGTAAAACCTCCTCCGAAAAAAAATCCTGGGTAGAGCCTTGCAGTGCACAGGCACATTGTATCCGTTGAAGTAACATCGTATATTCGATCTACCTGAGACATAAGTTGCAATGTTTTGCAGATTTCTACAGGGTTCAATACAGGAGGAAATCAAGATTAAATTGTAACTTTTCTCCTACCTGATAATAAAGCACAACAAGGTATCTATTGCAAACATTAAAGCCGGAAAGATGATCACATGCATTCTTGGCATCGAATATGTCTTCATATACAACAAAAGCTGTCCCTCTTGTTTCTGCTGTGTTGCCACTACAAAAAAAGAGTATCATACATCAGAACAACAAAACTGAGAGATAAAGAGAAGATTGGAAAATTGCAATGCTGTACCATCAAAATAAAATACTGTGATAAAATACAAAATAAATAAATAATAATACTACTAAATAATATAAATAATACTAAATACTAAATAATATACAAAAAAAATAAATATGTGTCTTATAAGAAACTTGAGCGCTTTTTGCAGTAAATACCAAAAAGAAAAACTGTCTGGTAAGTTCTTGAAGTTATTCCGTTATTAAGCTGCACCAGCTTTGTAATACCAACTTAATTTTATGACTTGGTACAACCCTTTCTCCAATTAAATACAATCAATCAATCCAATCTTTCATCCCCTAATTCTATGACTATCTACCTTAGTTGTGCCCTAGGAATGACCTATGGATGGATGATAGATAGACTTATCTATCAACAAATGAAATGACATCATTTTTATACAATCCTAAAAAGGGCTTATCGCAGATTTCTCTCTCGATTACTAGGACTATCTGTCTTGACTTTTTCTACAATCAGCTATGTCTTGATGCCTGCAAAATGCTTGATTTAATTCAAGCCATGTCTTGATTTTTAATTTATTGGCGGTGGATTTTGTTCTCTAAATGCTATCTAATATTTTGCAGGCAACACAATAAGCGTTGATTTAGTAAAGAGCAAACGCACTCTCTATGCATTACAATACTTACTTTTTTTCCAGCAGCCATTGAAGGTGACAGAAGGTCGTAAAACTTTGGAAAAGGTTCATTCAATCATAGATTATGAGTTCCAATACTGTTTTAAAGCCCAAAATCAGTCAAAGGAGAGTCTGTCACCTTTAGATTTGAGGACATGCTTGATGGAAGGGAAACTTGTCGGAAACTCATGACTCATGACACCCAATCATTAAAAATTCCAGCACAACCTCAGTGGTTGACTTAGCTAACGTGGTAACTTTACAAACACCCAAACCGAGAGCGAAAATAAATAACATCCAAAATGGTCTGTCTGGAAATGGTTACCCTCTTCGTGAATTCAAAATAATATTAAGAATGATGAATGATGATAATGAAGGAGGCAACAAATCACCTAGTGAAGAAAACTAAGCAGGCCTTGAGTTGAAGTGTATTAAAGCCATCACCAATATATTGAAATATATGCTTTCAAAGTATATAGTCCCAGGCAGCACAATCTCCTCTTTTTTTAATAAGGGCAAGAATGAAATCCCAAAATGTCATCAGGGTATATTTCAAATACCACTAAAACCACCAGGATATTTCATACACCACTTTTTTCTTCAATAAGGGCAGAGTTAAACATCAACATATCATCCTGGTATATTTAAAACTATGTGCAATTGGAAAGGGCCCTAGGTTGGCCTTCTAGACCCCGAAGCTGCACCGAAAATCGGCGGCGCACCGCCTAAAAAAAAGCGGCGGCGCGCCGCCGAGCTTGCATCAGCGCGCTGACGCCGCCGTTTTTTTTTCTTTTTTGGTTATCGATATCGACCTCCGGGCTTCAACCGTCATCCCGGCTAATCTGTTTCTTAAAAATAAATACTGTCATCTTGGGCTCGCCATGTATATCGGTTCATAGGAAGGAGAAGAAGAAATTTTTCTTGAAACAAAAATTCTACCTTCCACTTTAAAATTCTTTTCATTTTTCTTTCTGATTTTTCGGATGAAAAGAGATAGGTAAAAGAGCATTAGGCAATTCAGAATGTTTTCATAGGCAGCGCAATCGATATGTCTAAGTAAAGAACAATGTTGTCACAAGGTATAATTTTTTTTTTTTAAGTTTTTTCTCCATACCAGGGCAATTCGTATCGAAGGAGTTGTCGTAGAAACTTCAAAAAGGGCTCATTCGATTGGAAATTGGAATAACTAGTGCCCTTTTTAATAGTCGAAAGTGATTGGAAGGCAGCTAACACCCCTTCCACGCCCACCGTTTCCCCAAACACATCCAATCAAAATTTTAAGATAGCCATTTTGTTCAGAGTAACTGATTTCCAGAGAGAAAATGTTTTTTGAGGAGGTTACTCCCCCTCAACCCTTAGGGCAAGGGTTTTATAGTTATGCCCTGGAGGTATATAAGAACGATGTTGGCACAATGTATTATTTATTATTTTTTCCTTTAGACCAGGGCACTTCATATCGAAGAAGTTGTCGTAGAAACTTTGAAAAGGGCTCATTCAATTAGAGATTGGAGTGGCTTGTGCCCTTTTTAATAGTCGAAAATGATTGGAAGGCAACTAACACCCCTTCCACGCCCACCATTTCCCGAAACACATCCAATCAAAATTTTGATATAACCATTTTGTTCAACGTAGTTGAAAGTTCTGGAAATTAGGTCTTACAGGAAGACAACCACCCTAACAGCCCTTAGGGTAAGGGTTGTAATTTAAGCCCTGGGAGCATATACGGTGTTTCTGGAAAGTGTTGCCATAGAAACTCAAAATGGGATCATTAGTTTTGGAAATCGAAAAGCCTAGTGCCCTTTTTAATAATCGAAAGTGATTGGAAGGCTTGACATTTTTATAGTAGAGATCGATGTGGGTATAATGTATCATTTTTTTGTTGTTGTTGTTGTTTAGACCAGGGCACTTCGTATCGAAGGAGTTGTCGTAGGAACTTCGAAAAGGGCTCATTCGATTGAAAATAGAAAGGGCTGATGTCCTTTTTAATAGTCGAAAGTGATTGGAGGGAAACTAATCCCCCTACCCCCCCCACCCCCCCATTTTCCGTTATGTTTAAAAAGTAAATGTTGCCTTAAGATTAAATGAAAATGCCCTGTGTTTATGCTAAGTCCCAATAAGGCATCTCAGCAGTATCCCAAGAACGACTGAGGGTATTAAGTTCAAACTTTCAGGGCTTCTTCTGCTCTTAAAATTTGACCAAATAAAAATAGCGTAAGTGTATCCAAGCTATCAAAGACAGTAAACAAATTTGTTTGCGAATGTTATCAAGTTTTCCATTTCAGGTCAACTAGAGGATGTATGAAACTAAATTAAACACTATTATTTGTGTCCAGATTTTTATAAGGATCTATGTTGTTAAATTTTGCTGAAAATTGTTTTCCAGCATACAGATAGCAGGCCAAACCATAAATTCTTAAAAAAACGAAAAGATTTAAAGTATGATTTTCTTTTTCCCTGAAAAGACTATGTCAATATAAAACGAACAGAAATTAATTAAAAAAACTGTTTCCAAAAAATAAGTTTTTTCAAAGAAAAGTAAAGAACTTCATTAAACCAAAAATGAGCAAAATTAAAGTCAAATAATCTACCAAGCGTGAAACTACCACACATCATCATTGATAAATAAATGAAACCCAAAACGAACAAAAACTATAATAAATAACTGATTAAAACTCGAAATGAACAAATATTAACAAAAGTAGAGCTCAAAACCCCCTATGCCTTCCAAAGGCCAGAACATAATTTGTACTTCACTGACAAAAATACAAATGAATATGTATTGTCAGTTTAATATACATATGCTCATATTTATTAATCAAAATGTTAATATTATCTGAGTTATTAAAGTTATAAAAGTAAAAACATTTATGTTTTTTCAGTAAAGTGCAAATCATGTTCTGGCCTTGGAAGGGCATAGGGGTTTTGAGCCCAACTCATGTTAATTTCTGCTCATTTTGAGTTTGACTCAGTTATTTATTGTTATTTTGTTCGTTTTGGGTTTCATTTATTTATCCATGCTGATTTGCGGTAGTTTCCCGCTTGGTAGATTATCTAGAGCTAGTATAGAAATATATCTATAGAAATGAATTACATTTTTTTTTGCACAGTTAGCAGAGCACACTGAAGTTGAAGTAGCCTTAAACTTTGACTTGAAACGTTTTATATTGACCACTTCTTTCAGAAAAGTATTTCGGAGGGTTATTCCGTGATGATAAGAAAAGAGGGTAAAGGTGCAGTTTAGTTCCTCATGTAGTGTAGTGCGCAGGAGCCCTATGGTGAAGGTGCAGGTTTGTTCTCCCTTATAAAACAACTTATTTCAGCAGATACAAAGCAGAAGCCCATTTGCGGCATTCTGTGGGACCCCAAGGTCCAGTACTAGTATCAGATCTCGCGAGTGACAGCTTACACTCGTCAAGTTCTAGCTGTACCGGCCACATTTGCCCCAGTAAAACGGCTTTTTAGCACGACAGGACTGATAGTGACGGCCAAAAGGTCAAGTGCTCCAGGCAGAGTGAACAAACTCACTTTTGTTACATCAATTGTAACTGAAGTGATGTAACTGCTGATTTAAAATTGTTGGTGTTGTTAAGCCACGGTATCTGATTTGTATACAGTGTTTTTTCGATGTTGTTATTTGTTTTTGTTTTTTTTTCACTTCATTTTCTTATGTATTTGATGAACAGGAGATGTTTGAACTTCAAACTTTGAAAGTTACACACACATTAGCCCAAACCATTAACAAGAAGGAAATGACTAAACACGGGATTTTATAGGAACAATGCGATGTTAAACATAAACACAACATAGGTTTCCCTGGGTCTAGTGGCTAAAAACGAGAATTCTACTGGGTCTGATCGACGGTGAACATAAACACTTTCCGCATGGCCCAAAAAGTTCTTTTTTTGTCATATTGTTCTTGTATGTTTTTAGCCAACCATTTGAAAATCCTTACTAAAATCGAGGTTGAACGTGCTTGGTGAAGTAGAATTTTTATTATTATTTTGAATCAGAAAAATCGGCGCGTCGTGGCTTGCCACCGGTATAAAATCAGCGGCGCGCCGCCAGAAAATATTCGGTGCGCTAAATCGCACATTCGCTGCCGGGATGTTGTCGCTGTGCGGCTTCGGGGACTAGGCCTTACTATGAGATCCTTGCATAAGAGATTGAGCTAGAAACACATTGCAATAAGCACTTTAAAAAGGTGAAGTTTTCCTCTGAAGGTATGTCCTCTTTGGGATTCAACTAATTGTTAGTGTTTTAACTTTTTTTTTACGGATAAGAGTTGTCAAATGTAATACATTGGTTTTAATTAGTATATTTTCTTGGTTCAACATGACAACACTGACGAAAATGTGACACTGCCATAAGATTTTATAATTTTAAAATAAAAAAAGAAAAATGTTAGAAAATCACAGATTTTGAGATATGAATAGACCCAGGATGGTTATAGGGAGCAGAAATGTTTTTCATTTTGGTGTCTTTGATACAAAAAGATAAACATCTTACGAAACCATAAAACTGTTTCTTTTGCTTCATGATGTATGAATCTTGGCCAGGGCCTATTATGTACTGTGAGTTGTAATTTTTTACTAATATATTTCTAAAGATCAAAAACTTTCGTCAGGTTATTCAGGCGCCCGTTAAACGGTGGTGATTTTCATCCAGTGGAAAGACAAAAGCAGATATTTTGACAGTTTGACCTCTGCCAAACTGTCTTCAGTGATCATGTTCATTTGGTCATATACATTGTGTAATTTGAAAAGATTTGTAATTGGAATAAATTCTCTGAGTACACAGTTGCTGCTGAATCTGTTGACATTTTCAAATGATAGCATTTTCAAAGGATGCTGAGTGGTCCTCAATGGAGTGTAATTTCGACTGGGAAGCTACTGATCATCCAAATGCACCTGGCCACTAGACATCATAGAAAGCAACTTCAATCATCAGCTTTGGAGCTTCACAAGGAGAAAGGCTTAGATTGCTCCAAGCTGCAATTAAAGGTAATTTAGTGAAAAAGTCTCACCACTGTTCCCACAATGAGCCGAAAAAAAAACAGCCAGAAACCCAACTGGTAAATTTGACAAAGCCTTTTCCTACTGGCTTCTAAACTGTTGCCACAATTCACAGGTATTCATTTCGAATGTTAATAAAATTGGAACTATGAGATCCACTGGAATAATTCTTTTACAAATAAGCTCTGTATATTTTCATTGTATTTTGAGCATCAACATATTTCATAGATTGAAGATGCTACCATTCATAAGTACTTGTAATATTGTTTTTAATAAATACCAGAGCACCTACCCCCCCCCCCCACTTATAAGGGTGAGAGACAAAGACTAAGCTACCACACGCCAGAAGCAAAAATACACAAAGCATTGCACACCTTTACACATAAAATTAATGCATTTCTTTTTAGGATATGAAATCTCAGGTCATGACAGTTGCCACAAAAGTTTACAACTAAATTATTCTTAAAGAGACAAAGACTTAAAAACTAAAATTCCGTTTATTCATTTCAATATTTTATGCTTTATTCATTGTTTATTTCAACATTAGTCCAATATTGTCAACATCTTTTTTTTTAGCCAAGATCTTCAATTCTGGGGAATGGGTGTGTCTTGGGACGAATCTGGGAGATGGAACACCCCTCCCTCCCCCTTCACCATGTTTCCAGGTGTGTTCATAGAACAGAACAATTAGTAACTGATATTCTCTGTTGATTTTAAGGGTAGCTGTTTTTCAAAAGTCTGTAGGGATGTAAATTTTTTTTTATTCTTTTCAATTCTATAGCCTAAGCATTTTAAATTGGTGAAGAAAGGTCAAGTTCTTTTGGTGGACAAGTATAGCAAAATTTTATTTTTACATCACTATTGTCCAGTTTTTCCAAGAGGAGATGAATTCTTTGGATCTACCTCAAAAGTTGGGACCCTTCCCCCGCCCTGGCATGCAATTATAAACATAGCTGATCACAAGACTTAGGAAGAAGAACTTTCAGTGAGAGGAGCAAGTATATTGAGAAATAATAGTAGTGACACTTGGCCTTAAGTCTTGCTTTGGAAGAAGGATGGCGCAAAATGAATGGATACCAATTTGAAATAGATTATTCCACAAATTCTCAATTTAGTTGTTGTTTTCAAGAGAAAAAAAAAACCCATTAAGACTTTGGGTATTGGTAAAGTTTTAGTTCTATGCAAATGTCATGTGATGAAACAAAACAAAACATACCTGACAAATTTGTAGAAATTGTAGATTTTAGGAAGAAATGGGAGAAGGATAACACCAAAGAACCAAACTGTGAAAACAACAGGCCTATCGCTGGTAGGCAGAAGACAAAGAACAAAAACAAACAAAAGAAGTTAAAACCTTAACAATCTAAAAAAAGGAATGAATCCAAAAATAAAAACCGTAATTATTTAAAAAAGGAATGAATCTAAAAATACAAGAGAATACAAGAGAATAAAAATGAAAAAAATTCAAGTACATACAGTTTCTTTTATGTTTATTCTTTTCTATTGTCAAGGATGCCTTGTTGTATAAAAGCAAAACATTTGTTCTTCTTTTTCTTCCTACTGGGTATAGACCCATGGTTTGATTTTGAAAAGCATGGCTTTAAATTGTTCATTTAGAAGAAAAAGAGGATACAGTACATAGTCTCCAACTAATAGTCTAAATAATAGTCTCCTACTTCAAGGTGCACAAATCTAATGATAATTATAATCTTTGGTACTTGTATGTTATCCCAAATACACTCAGGTAGTGCAGTTAGGTTAATCATAATGAAATATAATCAAATATGATGAAACTACAATACTTTAGTAACAAAATTATGGAAACTACAAGAATTATGGATATCAGGCCACCCAGAGCACATTAAATTAAATACCTAACCACTTCTATATTTTAAATATTTAATTAAAACATACCTGCATTGTAGTTTTTCTCATTGAGACTAAGCTAATTATAACCAATTACAGACAAGACAATCTGTTTTTTTATCAGATCAAACAGAACAAATTTCTTGAGTGTATTTGGGATAATACACAAGTACCTAATCTTTATAAACTTTCTTACACTCGAATTTGCCTTATTGCTCCATATTTGCCAAATATATCATACATCTCTTCTGCTGTGATTTTGTATGGAAGGTTTCTAACATAAAGAATTCTGTTAACCTCAGGTGGGAGTCTGACCTAAAATATGAAACACAACAAATTAGTAGAGGAAAAACAGGAATTCTTGCATCATCAAATTCTCCGTTCAAAGCTCATTATAGAGGAGAGATTGAAAATTATTCAGTTGTTATTAGATTTTGGAAAGCTTTTTTGTAAAACTTTACCAGAGCTTTCTTTTAAATATTTAGTAGTTATCCATCCACCCTTTTCCTTATGTTGCTACTTGGTTGTTCTCAGACAAAATCAAATGGACTACTCACACACACACACACACACAAAAAAAAAAACAAAAAACATTTGAGTTAAACTGTACTTTGTTGAACAGACATGATGATTCGAATGCTATGGTTACAATTTTTCTACCTACTATATTTTCGTAGATATATGCTAATATCTATGGGGATAAAAATAGATTTACTAGATTTCCACAGTCAAAACTTATAGCAGAGACAATAAAATTAAAAACAAAGTTTAGTAATTGTATTTGTGTGTGCCAAGGTATTGAACAAGATTCTGCTTCTAGTCCTACAATATTTAATGGCACTATCAGAGTAGTCACTCATCAGATTCTGCCATACCTAATTGAGCCATTAATCAGCACAAGTCACTTGTCATATGCCAATGTCTTTCTTTTTTTAGCTGATAATCTTGATGCACTCTAGAATGCTGTAGATGTTGTTTGCTCTATACTGAATGAATTCAAAATTCTTGTTTTTTGACCAGAGACTGCCTCCAATTTTACAATCCAAGTTGGTCAGCTACAATTTCATCTTCCAGTTCACTTAGGTATTTAGGCCTTCCATTTGGAACATCAATTGGATCCACAAGACAGCTTATATTTAATTCTTTGAAAGAAAAATTCAGAAGATCTTATAGTTTTCTGCTAGGGTAGAAGGCCAATTTGATAAGAGAACCCTTGGTCAGCTATATAATGCATTTTTTGCACCACATGTGTTGTTTTTGACACCTTTTTGGAAATTTTTCTCTGCATCTGATAAAAAGAAAATCCAATGATTGTTCTTTAGGTTCTGCAAGCATTTTATCAGTATCCCTTTTTCAACCTGTAATCATGTCCCAATAGTATGGTATTTTTGAGATTTGTAAAAAAATGGATGAACTGTTGCATAATTTGCTGACCACTGCAATAGAGTTGGCAATTTTCCATTGATTTGTCACTATCAAGTGCTTAGTGTTGTAAGAGGTAAAATCTCATATAATTTGACTCTTGTTGAATGAGTACTTAAAATTTAGGTTGTCAATACTTTGTGCATAATTTTGGCTTTGTTGGTGCCCTTTTTGTTTTTTCCTTTCCTTTTTTTTCATACTCCTCATAGTGTGTCTTTGTTAAATAAAGAGGGTAATAATAAACTATTAGTATTATAGTATATATATATATCCAACAGAAGATGGAGCAGAAAAGACAGGACAAAAGAACTTTTAAAACCTATGGATTTGATATCTATTTCTCCTTTTCCAAACACAAAAAATTTTGTGGTTTTTTCAAATCTTGAAAAATCCATATATTAGGTTTTGGCACAGGAGAGTTGTATCCTTAAAATCTATGCCTAAAATAAAACTATTCAGATAAGAGGATTCCAACATTGAATGCTAAACTGGAAAACAGTTCTTCCAGATATCTGATCAAACATGGTCAAGCTATAGAGAAACAGAATGATTAATTTTCCACTTATGCTCCTTTAACCTAAACTTATGTTCCTTTTACCAGCTTACATTTTAAGACAGGCAAAGTGATCCATTTGAATTGAATTTGTTGCCCTTTATACTGTTTTCAAATTTCACAGAGTTAAAAACAAATCTGCTTTTAAAGATGGGGAGAGGGGATAGCCAATCAGTTTTACTTAATGTTTACAAGGAGTGGAGGCAGGCACTTCAAAACACCTTCTCAGGATATACTTTGGCCTGTAGACCCATCCCTGAAAGTTTCACTTCTCCTAACCTAACCCCTTTCCAAGATAGCCAAAAGTGGCTAGAGTTAAAATTTACCCTTTCTTCAGATAGACTTAATAGCAAAGAACAAACATTGACATAATCAAAAATGCAAAAATGTATAGATCATATGTATTAAAGGGCTAGCCTATATATCAGGGTAATGTTTATATTAACAGACTATTCAGGTAGCTAAGAAACAAACTTAACTTCATAGTCAGAACTTTATACTGAATCCAAATTTAACATTCATTTTTGTTGGAAATGAACTTGACCTCAATGCCTATATATACCAATTCAGGGTATATATTTGAACATTAGGGGGGGGGGGGAAAAAGTTCATTTACGACACAAGTGAATGTAAAATTTGGATTCAGGATGCAATTCTGACTTTAGAGGTAAGTTTGAACTGTAGAACACCTGCCCTCCCAATGTGCAAATATATACCCTGAATTGGTGTATATAGGGGGGTAAATCTCTACTGGGTCATATAATTTTGCAAAGATGAAAGTGAAAACGTCATTTGATGCCTTTTTTTACGCTTTTTCATAATTCAATAATCGCTTCTGGGATTGTATCTTGAGCACTTTAAGGGGCCTAAAAGGTATTTCATTTTTGTAACCACAGAAGCTATTAACAATAGTTAAGTTATTGAAGAGGTTAAAACATATCACTAGTTCATAAATAAGTTGTTCAAGAGTAATATATTCCAAAGATATTTATTTATACCAATTCAAACCTCATTAATTAGGCAACTCAAATATAAACTATTTTCCTACAGTTTTGAGTTTTTGAATGCAGTTGACAGCACTGAATTTTGCAATTCAAGACCATGCAGTTGACAATTCAGGGTATATTCCAATTCAGGGTATATATTTGCACATTAGAGTGGTGGATAAGGAGACATGTTAAGAAAACAATTCTTACTTTAAAATATGTATATTGATTCTAGTTAACATATTATCCAAGGGGAGAACCTTTATCATCAAGTCTTTCCTCTTTTTTCTTTTTTTTCCAACTTAAAAAAAAAAAAATTCAATTTTCTCCATGCTAAAACACAATGTGTAAATCTTCTGAAATTGCCAAATAAATTGTTCTAATAGATAGCATTCATCCTGGTCATTGTGAATTCTTTTTACTTTTTTTTTTAATTATAGATAAAGCACTGGCAAAAATACAAAATATTAATACAACCTAACCTCAATTCAAAATCAACAGACTTGGTTGAGGCAGAAAGTCTGAACCAAGTCTGTTGAACTTGGCTGGGATGAATACTATCTATAAGAACAATTTATTTGGCAATTTCAAAAGATTTATACATTGTGTTTTAGCATGGAGAAAATTGAAATCTTTTTCTTTTAAGTTGGAAAAAGAAGGAAAAAAGAGGAAAGACTTGATGATAAAGGTTCTCCCCTTGGATAATATGTTAAAGAGGAAAATTACACATATTTTAAAGTAAGAATTGTTTTCTTAAAATCATGGGCACCCATAAGATGAATTCCAGGGGGGGGGGGGCAAACCTTGTCTAATTGGCACTTTTAATGCTATATAAGATAAATTTCAGAACAAAAATATAAAAATAAGGCAGCATCATTCAGCCATGGGGGGGGGGGAGAATTGGAATAGGCCTATACCCAGGGGCAAATCTCCAGCACTTTTATTGGGGGGGGGGCAAGAGGGGTCCATATCTGGATAGTCAAAGGGCATGGGATGTATAATTTTTTTTTATTTCTACACATTATTGGGGGGGGGGCAACTGCCCCCCCCCTTGCCACCCCTGTCTATACCCTGAATTGTCAACAGCAAAGTTTTGAATAACAAAATTCAGAGCTATTTTTGTCAACAGCATTTGAAAACTTAGAAATGGTAGGAAATTTGATTTGCCTGATAAATGAGGTTTGAATTGTTTAAAATAAATATTTTTGGAACATATTATTCTTGAACAACTTATTTATAAACTAGTGATATGTTTTTACCCAATTTTTGATAGTTTAACTAGTGTTTATAACTTCTTTGTGTCATTGTGGTAGTTACAAAAATAAAATAGGCTACCTTTGGGGCCCCTTTAAGGGCTCAAGATGCAATTAGCCCCAAAAGCAATTATTGAATTATGAAAGAGCATTATAAAAGGCATCAAATGATATTTTCACTTTCACCTTGGCTAAATTATGAGTCCCACTAGAAATTTGTAGGTACTTCAAAATACCTTCCTAGGACATACTTTAGCCCTTTAGACCCATCCCTGAAAGTTTCATTTCCCTAACCTAACCCCTTTCCAAGATAACCAGAAGCAGCATTTTACCGAAACAAATGTTGTTCACTTACATTCAACCTCTTCTGCATTGCCATCGCCATTTTATTTTTATCTAAATATTACTTTCTGGCAATATGTTATCTTTGGCGATTTCCTTCGATTTCTTCATTAAAGCTGTTACCAGAATTCAGTGTTTCCACTTATCTTTTCAAACAATCTGTAGAATCTTGACAATTTTCGGGAGAAAATCGGGAGATGGCTCTCAGGATTCGGCAGAAAATCGGGAGATGGATCTCAGGAATTGGTAGAATTTTCAGTTTTTTGTATTTTGTATTGAGTTTTTGGAGGTGTTCGAGCGATTTGAGTATAAAGTACCGCATTCTAAATATTTGGAGTGCAGATTTACTGGAGCCAGCTACAATTCCGGAAAGAAAATTCGGCAATCAACGTTGTCAAACATGACAAAAGGAAGCAGCTAGAAGCTTGAAATCTATTGAAAGTGCAGTTATATTTCATTCAGACTCTAAAGCTGTTAAATTAAGACATTTTTCTTCATCGACCCTTACTTTTTCTGGCCCTTTCAGATTCCACACGACAGCCCACTAAGTTCAGGACTGGGACAGAAAATCCTGAAGAATTACGGACACTAGGTCTTTGACCATTGATTCTAAGTTACGTGGATAATTTTTTTTACCACCATCTTCAGAGGTATTCACAAATGATAAAGTGAAAACGCGAAGTCGTACCTCATTAGTATTAATATAACTGAAAAAAAGTATAAGAAATTGCAAAACCTTCAGATACATACACCACTTTAAATTCATAATGTGTGTCTAAAGCATGGCTTTTTAGCTGTGCTGGTAACTCAGCTGCGCTGGGATATGCTACTACTCATTTTAGCCTTTTTTTGAGGGGCTGGTCAACCGTTAGTGTGTCTGCTGTAACTCCGTCTCGTTTCATTTCAAGTTTCGTCTGAATTGTGGACGCCAAAGTTGTTGTTACCAAATGATTCCTTCTGCTACGTTCGAAAATGGCAAGGAAAACAAGTATTACACAAACTTTGCTAAGTTTGGTTTCCACGGTGGTCCCTCGCACTCAAAGCCGATTTCCAGTAATCCACGGCTGTCAGAGTAACTTTTTTATCATCATTGGCACTATTGGAATGGTCCCGCCATTCTTCGTCAATCGCACTTTTCGACTTTTTGTACTCGTTTTCATCATTTCTTCGCAATTTTATGTTTTATAATACACTGACAGGCCCTGGCGGACAATATTCGTCACTTATGTTCTTATGCGGCATATTTTTTCTGGAATGGGACTAACTTGTCAACCAGCAAAAATCGCAAATTGTTTTCAAAATGCAGCAATTTTCGTCTCTGTTTCTTGTGTTGGATTATTTGAAGCAAACCCCTTCGGTTCTACAGAGCAACTGCAGACAAATTCTAATTTTTGTCATATTTCTTTAAGTTTGTAGTAATTGTTGATCCTTTTGAACCTAATGAATCAGCTGGACCCACATAGTGCTAGTTCCCATTTTTTTGGTGCAAGCCAACAACTGTGATTAGTTTATGAATTGATAATTAGTTAATTACAAATCTTGAAGGTGTTTAAATGATCAAAAACAGAAAACCAATGCAACCACTGTGGAATGGATAAGGGGCAATGTTCATACCTATGCCAATAAATTCAAGTCGCAGTGCCTCAATTGCCTGGGACGTTAGAAATAATCCCTAAAAGACCACAGGCAACGGACAGGTAAAAAAAAGAAGAAAAGAATGACCAAAACGTAAAATGTTCCGGGGATTAAGTTTTCTGGAGATTTTGGGGAGATTCGGTATCTTCTTTTTTTGTCGGGAGATTGATTAAAAATTCGGTAGATCTCCTGAAAAATCGGGAGAAGTGAAAACACTGCCAGAAATAAAGAAATTTCGGCCTAATTTTCTGCAATGTATAGGCAGGATTGCCACCATGCAAGATTAACCCCGGTTTTTCGGGATTTTTCTGCGATCCGGGATTTTTTTTTGCGGTCCGGGATTTTTTTTTGTGTCCGGGATTTTCGGAATTTTTTGTGAAAAAGGGTTATTTTTGCTAAGAACTGGGATTTTTGCTAAAAACCGGGATTTTTTCATTGAAATTGATTTTCAACGATTTTGGCTGATAGTCTACTATTTTTTTATCTGTACGATATCACGAATATTTTCTGTTTTTGTTTGGTCCCTCTAGATTTGCGCTATTACACTGGGGCAACGATTTATTCGTTCGGGATTTCACTTTTCAAAATTCGACTCCAATTTAACGACGAGCGGTGAATTCAAAACAAAATCATACGCTTGAGTTCTTGGCATCATTTTATGAGTCTCGAATGTATTCCAAAATCTATGGTAGCGAAAGCGATAAATACCATCGGAAAACTTATTATATTCAGTCAGGTTGCCACCGTCTGGGATTAATCCGGGTTTTCCGGGATTTTGTTTGCGGTACGGGATTTTTTGTGTCCCGGATTTTTCGCTTAAAACCAAGATTTTTTTATTAAAAAGAGATTTTAAACGATTTTGGCTATTGGTCTACTATTTTTTCTGAACGATATCACAATTATACTCTGTTTTTGTTTGTTCCCTGTGGATTTGTGCTTACACTGGGGCAACGATTTTTTCGTCCGGGATTTGAGTTTTGAAAATTCGACTCCAATGTAACGACGAGCGGCAAATTCAAAACAAAAACAATCACTTGAGTTCTTGACATCATTTTACGAGTCTTGAATGTATTCTGAAATCTAGGACAGTTGAAGCAATAAATACCATCGGAAAACATGTTATGCTCAGTTCCAGTATTTTTTTAGTTCGTTGTTTTGCAGATGAAACTTAGTTTACGAAAATTTACACAAAAAATTAGTTTTATAAAGTCATGACCAAAGGCTCTGCCAGCATTCTGTGATTTCCTTAGGTTGTAGCAAGTTTCAATAGTTTAGGTTCAATATATATAGTCGTACGTTTGCGCTGTTTAAAGAACGTACATCAATTGGTTCAAAAAACCGCCCTGATCGCTATCACCGTATTCCCCAGATTCTTATAATATTTTTTGACACTTTCATGCTCATGAAATTTCATTCAGTATTTAATTTCCAAACTTTGAAGATCTCAGATGAGTATCCAGATAAACGAATAAAAATTGAAAATGTTTATCTGGATTACGTTCTTTTTGAAGACTTAGTGTTAATACTTGTGCTATCCGAGCTTAGTTTGATATACTGAGACCTCATTTGTCCAGTTTCTCAGGGTTGTCATTTGAGCTGTGATTACCGAAATGATTACTGAACCGTACCAATAAATATCTGAGAACTATACATTTTTTTAGTTGGTTGCTTTATTTAGTGCTTTTTACTAAAAACTCCATAGTAACAGTTTTTCTGACTGTTGCTTTACAGTTTTCTCTACAAATTAGTCCCCGAAGACGCGCCACGCCACAACATGACGGCGGCGAATATGTGATTTAGTATCGGTGGCGGCGGCAAAATTGTTTTTTGCGGCGCACCACCGATTTCTGACCGGCGGCAAAACACGGCGCGCCAAATTTTTCTGATTAAAAATAATACTAAAAATCCCATTTCACCAAGCACGTTCAACCTCAACTTGATTTTGGTAAGGATTTTTCAATGGTTGGCTAAAACCAAACAAGAACAATATGACAAAACAGGAATTTGTTTGGCCGTGCGGAAAATGTTTATGTTCGCCGTTGATCAGACCAAGTAGAATTCTCATTTTTAGCCACTAGACCCTGGAAAATCTATGTTGTTTAACATCGCATTGTTCCTATAGAATACCGTGTTTAGTCATTTTCTTTGTTAATGATTTGGGCTAATGTGTTTGTAACTTTCAAAGTTTGAAGTTCAAACATCTCTTGTTCATAAAATAAATTTTAAAAGGAAGGGATAAAAACAAATAACAAAAAAAAAAAAAAAACACTGTAAACATGTCAGATACCATGGCTTAACAACACCGAACATTTTAAATCAGCGGTTACAAGAAGGTTAATTCAGAGATGATACTCTCAACAAGTTTATTGTTGTCATGGACAAAAGTAAGTTTGTTCACTCTGCTTGGAGCCATTGATCTTTTTGCAGTCACTATCAGCCTTGTCATGCTAAAAAGCCGTTTAGCTGGGGCGCTTGTGGTTGGTACAGCCAGAACTTGACGAGCAGAAACTGCTACTCGCGGGATCTGATACTAGCAATGGACCAATGGACCTTGGGGTCTCACAGAATGCCGCAAATGGGCTTCTTCTTTGTATCTGCTGAAACAAGTTGTTTTTATCAAGGAGAACTAACCTGCACCTTTACCATAGGGCCCCTCCACCCTACACTACAGGGGGAACTAAACTGCACCTTTACCCTCTTTTCTTATCAACACGGAATAATCCTCCAAAATTCTTTTCTGAAAGTAGTGGTCGAGAGATGAAGTTTCAAGTCAAAGTTTAAGGCTACTTCAACTTCAGTGTGCTCTGCTCACTTTGCAAAAAAAAAATGATTTCTATAGACATATTTATGTGCTACCTCTAGCTCTTTTCCAAGTAAAATCCTGAATTGCCTAATGATCTTTTACTAACCTCTTTTCATCCGAAAAATCAGAGAGAAAAATCAATAGAATTTCAAAGTGGAGGTTAGAATTTTTGTTTGAAGAAAAATTTATTCTTTTTCTTACTACGAACCGATATACATAGCGAGCCCAAGATGACAATATTTATCTTTAAGAAACAGATTAGCCGGGATGACGGTTGAAGCTCGGAGGTTGATATCGATAAGAAAAAAAGAGAGAGAAAAAAAAACAAAAAAACGGCGACGCATTAGTGACGCCATAGCCGGTAGAATCAGCGGCGGCGTCAGCCTGCTGATGCAAGCTCGGCGACACGCCACCATTTTTTTTCGGCGGTGCGCCACCGACTGTTCCCCACGGCTTCGGGGTCTACTTTAAACACCCAAAGGCCAGGTTTAATACCAAGAAAGTTGGATTCTAAGTACCCAGATTCAGGAAAAAGGGGTTTGTTTTTCTTCCGGATTCTTTCGTGTGAAAGCAGCAGATTCCTTTTTTTTTATACAATGAAGAATCTGTGTACTGAATGTTTGAATGATATCGTTTGGATTTTTCTCAGATTTTAGTACGTTCGGAATCCAGGTTTTCTGGGTAGTGAAGTCGCGCCTTGAAATTTCCAAAGGATGCTTTTGTAAGACGAATGAGAATTCCACTGTCCGCTTCTTTATTGGTGAGACTTTCGCCAAACAGAAAAGCAGGTATGATAAAAAGGAAAAGGACGCGTGAAGACGTGATAAAAGGCAACTTTTACCGCTTTCTAAGTTATATCGAATATTAAGGCGTCCAGACCATCCATTTTCTGGAAAAATGGGACGGAAATCTGGGAACGTTGCCAGGTCTTCCGTCCCATTTTTCGTTTTCTGGGCAGGAATAATCAGAGGGTCAGAAAATGGAAAAATGGGACGGAAGTGGTAGTGTGGACAGCTTCTCTGGAAAAAAGATCAGAAAAAGGAGACAACTAGGCACGATAAGTGATAAATAAAATAGTTGTCTAAGATGGTTTTAAATAGAAAAAAGGTAAATTGTATAACTGAGGCTCTAAATTTGTTTTCTAAAGGTTTTGGCTCAGAAAAACAGATTTGATAAGGATGGCTGATAAATTTGTACAGATATTTTTTTGAAAAAAAACCACCAACTTTTTGAAAAAAATGTCTAGTCTGGACGAGTGTTTTTTTTCCAGATTCCCGTCTCATTTTTCTAGAAATTGGATAGTCTGGACGCGCTATATGGCTGAAAAGCATGACTTCAATTCTTGGGCGGGAAATTCAAATAACGATGAAACGTGGTTGCGTCGACACGTTTTCTCGGAACTTTGGCGAATTGTTTTGGCCTAAAATGTTCGTCGTAGATTCTAATAATCCACCAGAACTTTGGCGAATGGTTTTGGCCTAAAATGTTCGTCGTAGATTCTAATAATCCACCAGAACTTTGGCGAATGGTTTTGGCATAAAATGTTGCTCGTAGATCCTACTAATCCACCAGAACGTTTTCACGTCGAAATAATACTAGAAATATTGACAATTAGTTGTTAATTACAACTAGAATCCACGTTTCACCGTACTTCAAATTACGCGCTTATGTTATATAACCTAAAAACCGTGTTCTGGGATTTTTTCCGCAATTTCGGAATTTTTTTTAAGAAAAATGGAGATTTTATTTTTGAGCTGGTGGCAACCCTGTGTAAAGGGCTGGGCACCACGTAGCTGATTTCGGGAACCGATTTCAGCATCAATGGGCAAACGATAGCGGTAAGAAAAATTTGTTGAAAGAAAAATTATTGCGCGAGATTTTCAAAACAAAAAATCATGGACACAAATAGGCAACTGGAGTTTATTAATAGTTACATGGCTGTTCTCAGCTTAGTTCTCAGTTTAGTTCTCAGCTCAGTAGCGGGGTCTTTCACCACAGACATCTCTGGCTGAGTATTTATTCGTATCCCTATTTTTTTGCGATGATCATGATGAAAATCGATGCTGATTTTGTAAATCGGCACCGAAAACTAGAAAAGTTTTCAGGCTCAAATCGACGCCGATTTCTTTTAAAATCGGTGCTGATTTGGAAATCAGTTCCCGAAACCAGCTACGTGTGCCCAGCCCTTAAGAACCAAAGTGTAAATTTGCTCGTTCTGGCTATCATAAATACATCTTTACCTGAAGCGATGATATTGACGAAAATGAGTTGTGTTTGCATTAAGTTCTGTTTAATTTTAATTCTGGTTTGAAATTGAATTCAGGGATCTGTTGACGTGTAGGTGATCCTTTGACAATGTGCAATTGTTGCTCTTTAATGATCATTTTCTCAACCCTCACTCTTTACGCTAAAGTTCGATTTTTTGTCACAATTTTTTAAGATTGACTACTTCAATGTAAGAACTGTCAAATTTGAATAATAGATATTAAAAAAAACTTTAGTATAAAGAGCAAAGGTTCAAGAAAGGAATCCCCGTCTTATAGGGAATAATTTTTGTCCGTTTTAAGTTTTAAGGTTACTCCTTACTCTCAGTTGAAATTTTTTTTTATTCAATTTCTAAACTTGTCTCAACAATGCAAGGAAATTCGCTTCCCCCCCTCCATGGAAATATTCTGCCCCCGAAAAATCGCTCCATGCGAAGCTTATTTTCTCTCCATGCAAAATTAAGCAGCTGAAAAGAGAGTAAGACAAATAAACTAATTCCAAATATGATTTCTGTAACCCCCCCCCCCGAGAAATCACCTCCACACTGAAAACTCTTCCTTGCAAAATCCGCCCCTCCCTAAAAAAATTCCGCATATTTCTCGATAAAAAATACTATATGTAAACAATGGGCTAATTCCGTAACTTATTGGGACTTATATTGTTCACCAGGGACTCTGGGATATGTCTGGGGCATTGAACTTTCCAACTATCCTGTCCAAATGGCTATCTTGACAATTCAAACCAAAGCTGTTAGCTAAAAATTTTCTCAATTATTACATTTCCGCCGTCAAAACAAAAGAATTGCTTTTAATAAATTGAACCACTGTTGGAGAAAATTTTTAAACAATTTGAAGAGCCAAATTAAAAAAGAAAGCAGATACTGCAATGCAGCAAAGCAAAACGCCTGTTTTCAACACTTATAATATAGATAGAGGCTTCAGGACTGCTAATATTTCTTGACAAACTTTTGGACATACTGGAAACAAAACTATATCCAACAGTTTAGGGACAATTTATTTTTTTACTATTTTGAATTGACAATTGTATTCACCAATTTTTCTTGTTATTTTGAGGTCTCCCTGCCTCCACATAAAACCTCTGAAATTTTTAAACCTTAATTCCAAGTTTTTTCCTAACTTTCGCACAACAATTGCTCATCACTTTTATTCGTCGTTCAAACCAAAACAATTAGCTACATTTTTTTGATTATTACATTTCCGTGGTCAAAACAAAGAATTGCTTTTACAAAATTGAACTACTGTCGGAGAAAACTGTTTAACAATCTGAAATGCCAATTAAAAAAAAAAGTAAATACGGCAAAGCAGCAAAGCAGGACGACTCTACACTTGTAATATTGATAAAGACTTCAGGACTGCTAATATATCGTGAAAAGACTTTTGGACATACTGGAGACACAACTATATCCAATAGTTTAGAGAAAAAATCTCTTTTGACAATTTTCAAATGACAATAATATTCACTATTTTTTTTTTTAGCTACCTTGAGGTTATGTTGCCTCCACACACAATCTCTGAAATTTTTAAGTCTAAATTCCAAGCTTATTTTTTCTAACCTCCCTCCATTGTTATGGAAATGAATATTTAGAAGTGGGAACAGGTACAAACTGTATATATTAATGGAGCGGAGTGGCCAAACTACCTCCATTGATCACCATCGTTTCAACTATTCATTAGGCTCTGAAAGACTCAATCTTCATAAGGTCTTGTTTTCAATAAAGTTCAACGTGTCTACTTTTTTTTACGAGGCCTTTGTTTTAAAAAGAGCTATTGACATTATTTTAGGCCCTTGCTTTTAAAGTATTTTTATTCCTTTTGATCGCTGTGGGTAAAACAGGTATTTATAAATTCTCGTCCGCCTCCAAATTTGGCAATAAGGTTGCCTAAACCATAGATAGCCTTGAGAGGGTGGTTGAGTGATCCTACAAGAGTTTTTTTTAGTGAAAAAGAGCACGAAATATCAAAATTTGTAAACGAATGAATCTTCTTCCGTTTCTTTTATGATGATTCCCCTAACAAATCAGACCTAAAACTTACATTGTATACATATCCCTTTTACATGTCAGTGTTGTATTGTTGAATATGAAGCTGAATTTTGAAATATATCCAATCAACCAACTCAACTGGTTTTTGGAAAATTTAAAAGAAGTAACACTTTCTTATGTTTTGGGGCAAAGTAATTCTAGCTAAGGTTAGCTATAGGTAAACTATTTTAAAATTGCCTATTTACAATTACAAAGTAGTTGGCTGTAAATGTACTTAAATAGAATTTCCAAAGACGTGACTAAAAACATAGCTTCCATTAAAATAATAAAATGCGTATTTAAATACTCAAATACAGAAGAACTAAAACTTGTAAAGGATGTTTTCGAAAGGATGATTTGTAGGTTAACTACATGAGTTTTATTTAGCTTACACTATGCTCACACAAATATTATACAAAACAAGAAAAAAAAATATGAAAGCCGCTTCATTCAGCTTAACTCATAATCCATAATGTTTGTTCGCTTTGCATAGTTTGTATGACCAATTACAGCTCGACTGCTACTGTGGCTACATGTATCTGGGACTACTGGTGACTGCAAATGTGACAACTCGTGACGGCAACTGCTATTGCTTGTGATTAATATAATTAGTACTGCTACTGCTACTGGGGTTGTGAATAGAACTCTAAATACTACTGCAACTTCTATAGCTAAAACTGATGAACTACACAAAAAGGGTTTAACTGTATCTTGCTTGTTTAAAAAGGCATAATGCATCCAGGTTGACAAAAGTTCTGATCTACAACTTCTCATGAATGGCTAAAGTTATCATTTTGTAAATTTCACTGAATATTGAGGGGGGGGGGTGCACTAAATCAAGAGATACCAGAAGTATCCACGTTGTCAGAAAAAGTGTATCTTGGCGAATCTATATTAATCTCAAGAACAGCTACAGATATTAAGCAAAAACTTTCCTGGAATATAGGAAAGATTTTAAACAAAATCAAAGGACACTATGTACATCCATGCTGTCGAAACGATATATATTCGATATTGCAAGAACAGTTGAGGAAGGAAATCATTTACAAAAATTCAGTGAATTTTGAGGGGGATGTTGAACTTAAAGATGCTATGTGGTATCCCAATTGTTAGTGGGCGCAACTGAAATATCTTAGGAACGGTTAAGGTTAGTATGTTGAAAATTTCAGAAAGTGTCGGATGGGATTTTGAACTAAATCTAAGGACATCATATCCATCTTGGTTGTCAAAATTAAATGTCCACACTATGTCATGAACAGGTAAGAGTATTAGGGTGAAACTTTCTGAGACTATTGAGTGGGATTTTGAACTTAATCAAAACACAACTATATGTATCCTGGTTTTCAAAAAGCGTATTTTCAACATCTAGGGATTGATCGGCTAATGGCATTCTGTTGAAACTTTCAGGAGATATTGAAATTAGTCAAAAGATACTATGCATATCTAGCTTGTTAAAATAGTGTGTGCACAGGGGCGGATCCAGGATTTTTTTAGGGGGGGGAGGCCAAATGGGTTGATCCGATAAACTTGCATTAGGAGTAAGTTTAATTAACGCAAATTTGCGTCAATTAAGTAAATTACACTACTTCAGACTTTGTTTGGGGGCGCCCCCTCACCCCCTGGATCCGCCACTGTGTGTACAATATATAAGGAACAGTTAAGAGTATTAAGTAGAGACTTTCAGAGGATGTTGAGGGCAATGTTGAGCTCAATCAAAAGATATTACGTTTATTCCGGTTGCCAGGAGGGCGTATCTGCAATATCTCAGGAATGACATTTATTTGAAACTTCCAGAGAATTTTGATTGAGATGTGGAAATAAAATAAAAGGATACCAATGATAACTTCTAATATAGGATAGGATATTTTAATGCTCCAGCTGGAGACAAGAAAAATCAAAGAAATATGAATTATATTAACCATTAACAAAACTTTGGCAATTAAAAAAACGAGCAAAAATTAATTAAAAACAAACTTTCCAAAATAAGAAGTTTTTCAAAGAAAATTGGAGATCTACATTACACTTAAAACCATCAGGAATAAATTTCTATAATAATTCAAAGTTGAAACGACCAGAAATTAATATTAAAGAATAAATTAAACCCCAAAAACAAGCAAAAATTAAAAATGAATGATCATATCAAACATGACAATAACTGGTGCTGGTATAGATGAATAAATAAATCTTAAAACGAGGAAAAATTAGATTAAATATTCAAGATAAACATAAAATGAACAGCAATTTCTGCAATCAGAAGTTTGGCTACTACCCCCTTTCCCCTCCTTAACCGTAAAAGTTTTAAAGCCTATTGCGTAGTCTGCACTTTACTGAAAATAATTTATATTACAATTTTTTTTATACTTACAGAGAAAAAAAAGCAATGCACTACAATCTTGTACTGTTTATTTTCCCGGAATTCACATAATTATATATTAAATATTCAGTTTATTTTCATTAGTTCTTTCCGGTCATCTTGATTATAGTAATTTATGTTTTATTTGTAATTCTAGCTAAGGTTAGCTACAGGTAAACTATTTTAAAATTGACTATTTACAATTACAGAGTTCTTGGTTGTAAATTTATTGAATAGAATTTCGAAAGACGTGACTAAAAACGTAGCTTCCATTAAAATAATAAAAGGCATATTTAAATACTCAAGTACATAAGACCTGAAACATGTAAAGGATGTTTTCGAAAGGATGATTTGTAGGTTAACTACATGGGTTTCATTTAGCTTACACTATGCTCACACAAATATTATACAAAAAAAAAAAAAAAAAAAAAAAAAAAAAAAAAAAAAAAAACGCTTCAATCAGCTTAAGTCATAATCCATAACGTTTGTCCACTTTGCATAGTTTGTATGACCGATTACATCTCCATTGCTACTGCGGCTACTTGTAACTGGGACTGTAAATACGACAACTACTGGTGACTGCAAATGCGACAACTCGTGACTGCAACTGCTATTGCTTGTGACTACTACTATTAGTACTGCTACTGCTCCTGCGAGTGTGACTAGAACTCTATATACTACTGCAATTTCTATAGCTAAAACTAATGAACTACACAAAAAAGGGTTTAACTGTGTCTTGATTGTTTGACTTTACTTTATTTAACAAAAACATATACATACATTTTGTACAAAGGAGAAGAGAGGAATCTCGTAATGTCTCCTTTATCAAACAATAGGGGAAAAAAAAAAATTACACTTTCCGCTAACATAGCTTCAGAAAGAAAAGAAAAATGGCATTAATGGTTTAAAATGGTATAATGCATCCAGGTTGTAAAAAGTTCTGATCTAAAACTTCTCGTGGATGGCTAAAGTTATTGTTTTGTAAATTTCACTGAATATTGAGGGGGAGGGGTGCACTAAATCAAAAGATACCAAAAGTATCCACGTTGTCAAGAAAATGTATCTTGGCGAATCTGCATTGATCTCAAGAACAGCTACAGATATTAAGCAAAAACTTTTATGGAATATAAGAAAGATTTTAAACAAAATCAATGGACACTACGTACATCCATGTTGTCGAAACAGTATATGTTCAATATTGCAAGAACAGTTGGGGAAGGATATCAATTCCAAAAATTTTTAGAATTTTGAGGGGGATGTTGAACTTAAAGATACTATGTGGTATCCCAATTGTTAGTGGGAGTAACTGAAATATCTTAGGATCGGTTAAGGTTAGTATGTTGAAAATTTCAGAAAATGTCGGATGGTATTTTAAACTAAATCTAAGGACATCAGATCCATCTTGGTTGTCAAAATTGGATGTCCACACTATCTCATGAAAATATAAGAGTATTAGGTTGAAATTTTCAGAGAATATCGAGGGGGATGTTGATCTTAATCAAAATACAACTACACGTATCCTGTTTTCCAAAAAGCGTATTTCGATATCTAGGGATTGATCGGCTAATGACATTCAGTTGAAACTTTAAAGAGATATTGAAATAAGTTAAAAATTAGTATGCATATCTAGCTTATTAAAATAGTGTGCGCACAGGGGCGGATACATGATTTTTTTAGGGATGGGGGGGACAAATTAGGTTGATCCGATAAACTTGCGTTAGGAGCAAGTTGAGGTAACGCAAATTTGCGTCAATTAAGTAAATTACACTACTTCAGACGATGTTAGGGGGGGCACCCCCTCCCCCTGTATCCGCCACTGTGTGTATTATATATAAGGAACAGTTAAGAGTATTAAGTAGAGACTTTCAGAGGATGTTAAGCGAAATTTTGAGCTCAATCAAAAGATATTACGTTTATTCCGGTTGTCAGAAGGGCGTATGTGCAATATCTCAGGAAAGACATTAATTTGGAACTTCCAGAGGATGTTGATTGGGATGTGGAAATGAAGTCAAAAGATACCAATGATAACTAATAAATTAGAATAGGATATTTTAATGCTTCAGCTGGAGACAACAAAAACTGAAGAAATATGAATTATATTAACCATTAACAAAACTTTGGTAATTAAAGAAACGAGTAAAAACTAATTAAAAAAAACTTTCCAAAATAAAAGTTTTTCAAAGAAAATTGGAGATCTACATTACACTTAAGACCAGCAGGAATAAATTTCTATTATAATTCAAAGTTGAAATGACCAGAATTTAATATTAAAGAATAAATTAAACCTCCAAAATAAGCATAAATTAAAATGAATGATCATATAAACCAGGAAAATAACTGGTACTGGTACAGATGAATAAATAAATCTTAAAACGAGGAAAAATTAGATTAAATATTCAAGATAAACATAAAATGAACAGAAATTTCTGCAATCAGAAGTTTGGCTGCTACCCCCTTTCCCCTTCCCTAACCGAAAAAGTTTTAAAGCCTATTGCGTAGTCTGCACTTTACTGAAAACAAATTATATTACAATTTTTTTTATATTTACAAAGAAAAACAAATGCAATTCAATACAATCTTGAATTGTTTATTTTCCCGGAATTCGTATAATTATATTGATTATATAATTATACGAATTCCGGGAAAATAAACAATTCAAGATTGTATTGAATTGCATTTGTTTTCCTTTGTAAATATAAATTCATTTTATTTTCACTAGTTCTTTCCGGTCACCTTGATTATAGTAATTTTTTTTTTTTTTGTCGTCGATGTTTTAAAAAAAGCACACTGTTCAAAATACATAGAACTTTCAATTAGTAGCAGTAGAGGTCATAAGTAGTCACAGGGATAAATAGTAGCAGTAGTAGTAGTAGTGGTAGAATAAAGTTGCAGCAGTAGATGTAGTAGTAGTAGTTATAACAGCCCTGAAAGGTTCATTTTAATAGCTCGAGCCAATTCTAAGGTATTGCCGAAACGCCTTTTTTAATACCTGTATATTTATTAGAACCTTATTTTGTTCAAGGCACGCAGAAACATCCACTAAGATTTTATTCTATTGCTCTTAGCCTTTACAAGATATAATATAGGTACACCCTATTAACACCCATATTTAATTAAGTATCTCCTTGAACTTGCCCAAATCCTGATACCTTTATCTGTTCCAAAGATATTGCAAATACGCCCTTATGACAGCTCGGATGGACATAATTCCATTTGATTCAATATTTCTAACAATATACTGTTAAACTTCCAATATAACACCCCTAGCTGTTACTGGGATACTGCAAATACACACTTTTGACAATCTTAAAACAAATAATACCTTTCGATTTAGTTTTACTCCCTCTGAACCTTCACTATAAATGAAACTTAATTCCCTATTCTGTTCCTAAGACATTTTATTCATGATATTTTGACATCTTGGATGTACTTTAACCCTATTGATTTAGGTTAAAAGTAGTGGTAGTAGTAGTAATAATAGTAGCCCAGAAAGATTCAACTTGCTACCCTTAGTCGTTCCTGAGATATTGCTGATTCGTCCCATTAACAACCAGCATATACATAGTGCCTTTTAATTTAGTTTTTTACCAGATTAGACTTTCCCTGAAAGTTTCTAATTTATACCCTATTCTAGTCCCAATGAGCCTTCCTAGCAGAGTGGTTAGAGCTCCAGACTTGAAATCTTAAGGTCAGAAGTCCGGGTCCTGGTGTCGCTGGGTATTTGATTTGAGACGGGGGCCAATGGTGTGACTCTGTAAGCTCATTCAAGACCCATCTCTAAATGGGTACCTGGAGAAATCTGTGGGAAAAACACAAGAAGCGTCGGATGATTTGCCCCCATCAACGCATTGTACTCCCGGCCGAAGGCATGAAATCAGTAGATCGGTACCTGCGCAACGCAGGCCATTGGTCAGCATGCGAAAAAGTTGTAAGTTTTAAGAATTCCCAAGGTATCCTGCCTATGCTATTTTGATAACCTAGATGCACTTAAACTATTTTGATTTAATTCAATAGTAGCAGTTTTAGTGGTAGAAATAGCAACACAAGTGGCAGTAATTTTAGTAGCCATGAAGTTTTAGCGTAATTCCCAACGATGTTGATGTATTGCTGATACACCCCATTTGATAATCCACATCAGCATAGTGTGTTTTGGTTTAGCTCATTACCAGTCTCACCGTTCCCTGAAAGTTTTTTCTTGCATTTCTCTTAACATTAGTAACGTTAATAATTGTAGTAGTAGAAGCAGAAGTAGGTGCATTTGGAGTAGTAAAAGCGATACCAGTACTAGAGTTAGTAGAAATAGGAGTAGTATTATTCACCTTATGCCATTTTCGGTCGTTCAGCATCTCCTCATCACGCCCTATTAGCTTCAATTTAATATTTTAAGCTGTTTCTGAGAAATGGCTTCTGAGATTTCTTAGATTTGGCTGATACGCCATTTTGACAGCCTGCATACACATAGCGTTTCTTAGTTTAATTCAATATCCCCCTCAGCATTTCCTGGAAATTTCTCCTTAGTACCACTAGCATTAGTATTACTATTAGTAACAGCAGTAGAAATAGTAGAAGCGATATGCATATAGTACCTTTCGTTTGGTCAACATCCCCCTCCACATGCACTGAAAGTTTCAACTTAATACCCTTAGTTTCAATAATAGTAGTAGTCATACTAGTAGTAGCAGTTGCAGTAGTTGTTATAGTAGTAGTTGTAATAGTAGAAGTAGTATCAGTGTTAGTAGCAGTAGTTTGCACATAGTGATTTTAGGTTGGATCAACTACCTCCTTAACATGTATTGAAAGCCTCAACTGAAAATTTTAAGCTGTTCCTGGGATACTGCTGATGCGCTCTTTTGACAACTTGCGTTCACATAGTGTGTTTTAGTTTAATTCAATCTAACCCTAAACATTCTCTAAAGTGTCACCTTAATAACTTTAGCCTCAATAGTGGTAGTATTCGTAGTAGTAGCATTAGTGGAAATATCAGTAGTAGTAGTAGTATTAGCAATATGCATGTAGTGCCTCTTGGCTACATCCCGCCCGACATTTCCAGACAGTTTCAACTTAATACTCTAAGCTGTTTCTACGAATTTGCTGACATACCATTTTGACAACGTGTTTGTACACAGTGTGTTCGGATTTAGTTCGATTACCCCTCAACATTCACTGAAATTTTCCCTTTAATACACTTAGCCTAAGTAGCAGTCACAATAGAAGTGGTAGGTGCAGCGTTAGTAGTAGTAGCAGCAGTAGTAATAGTAGTAGGAGTAAGAAAGGCCGTACCCAGGATTTTTTTTTCGCAGGGGGTTTTACTCAAAGATTTTGTTCGGAGGGGGGAAGGGTTACACAAAAAAAAATAAAAAAACGCATACAAAATTTGTTTATATCCATTTTTGTTTATCTTTTACGAGTAAAAAAAAAAATTCGGGAGGGGTTCAACCCCCCCCCCCTCTGGGTAAGGCCGTGGGAGTAAGAGTAGTATTAGTAGTATGCACATAACGTATTTTAGTCAATTGATGATCGTCCTTATTATTTCATGGTTGTTCCAACTTAATACCCTGAGGCATTACTGAGATTTGCCCTTTTGTCAACCTGCTTGGATGTAGTGTGTTTTGGCTTAATTCCACACCTCCTCAACATTCCCTGAAAGCTTCACCTGAATGCCGTTGGCCTTTCTAGACACCGAAGGTCAAACAAGCCCCCCTTCCCGATAACAAAAACTACATGTTAAAAATCGGCAAATTGCATAGTCTATAGCTTTTGCCCATAGGGCTCTAGGGAGTTATCATCTCTATAAGAAAAGTTACTGGACCTTTCGACTATATTGAACAAATTGGATATATGAAAATTATGATCGGATCTCAGGAACTGATGCGGAATTGAATATGTCTTAGTTTGTTTAGCTGAAGTCGGGTTTTAACAGACCCTGGTGCTGCTGCTACCAATATTTAGTCGAGTTTGTCAACAAATATGGAGCACGTCTTTAATCAAAATCAAATTAAATTAGTGATATTTTTCAAAATAACAAGTATTTTTACCGTATGCATGTAGGAGGCAATTTTTTGCGTAAGACACCTCTGATGAGGAGGGCTTCAGCGCCTGAATTTTAATTGTACTCCTAATGCATGTTTAATGCTAGGTTCAAATCACAAATTTTTTATAAAACAGTGTTCTGTCGAAATACTTTATTTTAGTTAGGCTATACTTTTTTAGAAATAGCCATTCACGTGAACGATAAAGAATTTGCATTACATATTTCGGAATTTTCAGTAAGAAGAAAAAATAGCAGCCTAATGAGTCGACCTCTTTCGCTATTAAAAAACATCAGCCCTAAATTGACGGTTAGTGGGGATAGGCGTTAAGCGGATTTACGGACTTCAGTGGGAAAATGTTTAATTTTGACTTTTGTAAAATTTTGCTCAAGAGTTTGAATAGAATCTAGTTTAAATAAGGGTTTTTCTTCTTCAATAGTTCTTGGGAATAGATATTCTCAAAAGCAATAATTTTTCCTGTATCTGAAAAGTCTCCATCCTCTACCTATGTGGTACCTATATCTTAAGGTTTTTCCTGTGCTTGTAGACAGGAATATATGAAGAAGACAATGAAGTTTTGTAAATTTTGGTCTTAGCGGTGCTTAGCATAAAAGAAGAAAATTTGTAATTTGTTATATTGTTAGTTCAAAAAATGTCTTAACTGATAGACAAAACTGAACAGACACACCCATAGAAGAAATGTGTGCCATTCGCCGGAAGGGGAAGCCGCTGCAGGTAGCTACTCCTGTTGGTCTATCAGGTGAATAAAAAGGATGTGATCTAAAAGTGAGGTACTACTATTACATTCAAACTTAGAGCTAATTGCCTAGGTGCTTCAAACGCTTTTCCTGAAATATTGTAAATTATATGTGATTATATGAAGTATACCTATGTTTCGTATTTACTTTAGTACATAATGACTACGAAAGTGCATTTTTAAAAAAGAAATTAATTGAATACAATTAAGTATCTTGTTAGGTTAGAGAGGAAGTCAGAATGCTGCACAAACTCAAACTTATGTTTTATCTTTAATTACTGCACCAGTATATCTTTGACTATCAATTCAGTTCTATTAGTCTAATAGAAATGAATACTAATTTTAATCTTTGTTTTCTTCCTTTCAAAAATGCTTGTCCTGAATTCCTCCAGCCCCTAAAGAGAGTACTTTTTTTAGTTTACTTGAGCGAAAGATATTTTGAATGTTCTATGCATTATTGATAAGGACAGAATGCCACCCCCAGGGAAAATTTTGTCTTTAATATCAGTATATTCGTGACAATAAATCTAGTTTTACTATTTTTACGTGACACTATTATTCATCATTGCTTTCTGCCTTTTCAAATCCATTCCCACAAATGTACAGAAAATCAAATCGATAAAATTTCAAGCAGTATATTTAGTTTTCAGTAAAGGACAAATGTCATTAGCCCTTAGGGAGGTGTAAGGGGAGCAGCAGTACCGTAACTGTCTGTACTAATTGATGGTTGTTTTAGGGTTAAATTCATCATCTGACACGTGTTTTGTTTGTTTCGGGCTTCATTTATTCTTTACCAGGCACATATTCAGGTTTTTTTTCGGGGGGGGGGGGAAATATTTTCGGGTGGGGAGGTTACTAAAAACTTTAAAAAACTAACCCCCCTGAATACCGCCTTGTTCATTACTATTAATTATGTGTCTGTCTTAAGTTGTACTTCTTAAATAATTTACTATTTGCTTGTTGTCAATTCGATAAAATCACTCTTCGCTTTAACTAAAAAAACTTAATTTTTAAAATCCAACGCAAGCAAACGATTGCAAGTTTTGATATCGCTACGCTTGAGCCTGCGTTTTCACTCCGCAGTTTTCACTGTTGAAAAACCATGGCACTAACACCGTTGCGTTTTTTTTGGCATTAGATAGCTGACGCAGAGCAGACACTATGAAAAAATCATCAATGTGAAGTTGATTCACTTCAGTCTTCAAAGTGTAAACGGCTAATTTCAAAATTTGTCTCTGCAAAAAGTCATTTTAAACGTTTTTCAGCAACACAGCTAAAATGTTTCAACACTGCTAGCCGTTAAACTGTAATGCCATGTATACTTGCATTTAAAGACAGGTTTGATGTGGGAAAAATGGCTGTGCAAGCATACAGGTAAGCAGTGACTCTATTTGTCTTTTTCAGGCCAATTTTGGCAAGTGCCGTCAGAACTGATGACAATTCATAACACACCATATACGTGGGGCCAAAGCCACCTTGGAACCAGTGTACATTGATTGGTTGCGCATTTGGACTTCACATGGTCAACTTTACTCATGCTTAGACAGGAGCTTGAACCTGTTTGTTTAAGCTAGTATGCAGCCACTCATTAACATTCTTGATGATATGTTTCATTTTATTTTGATCTATACATACTTGCATACATACTCGATAATATACATACTCTTACCCGGTATATACGTTCCAATCAATTACAGCATACTTGATGATATGTGTTACTTTATTCTGATCTATCCCTTTAAGCTATCGTTTATCTTTTAAATATTCCTTCCAACTCCGGCTAACATTTTCAAATAAACCACTATTAATCTTGGAAACTTTCTTTTTAGTGTAAGATAATTACGATTTTCTCTAACGAGGGAATATCATAGGACTTTTTAAGAGCAGAGGGAAATGTTCTCGGAACCATTACCGTTAAATTCTTAATTATTTCTACTGAGTTTTAACTTTTATATTTTACGGAGATAGTATTTTTATTAGAGGCTAATGAAAGAAATCTCTTACATTATTAAAAGCAAATATAATTCTCTCAATAAAGTTTCAATGCATTGTGGTCATTATCAGAATGAATTAATCCGCGGTTAGTTCAAGGATAAATGTGTAGATACCATGGATAGGTAAGAAAAATTAGATAATAAAAAAAACACCAAAAAAGAGAAACAAGAAAAAAGGCCAGAGACAATACAGACAACAACAATGATAATGATAAGTAATGATAATAATAGTAATAAGAATAATAGTAATAATTGTAATAATCATAGTAATAATGATGATAATAATAATAATGATAATAACAACAACAATAATAATAATAATAATAGTACTACTACACTACTAACAACTCATCGCAGCACCAGGCCGCCTGAGGCCAAAAAAGCTATGCACGCTCCTCCTCCATCCCAATCTACTCAAAGCCTCCCTTTTTACACCCTCCCAAGAAGTTCCCAGTTCCTTTAAATCTTTCCTTATGACGTCCTCCCACCCCCGCCGAGGACGGCCTGCTTTCCGTTTAATCCTAGACGGTTGGCCGAAAAGAACAATCTTTGGCAATCTGCCATCCTTCATCCGCAGAACATGCCCTAACCACCTCAACCTTTCTTTCATTATAAACCTAGAAAGCGGTATTGAACCACATTTTTCGTATAGCCTATTGTTTGAAATACGGTCAGTCAGCCGGGTCCCCAGAACAATCCTTAAGCAATTTCTCTGGAAAACGTCTAGCAAATCTTCATCCGCTTTTCGGAGCGTCCATGCTTCAGAACCATATTTGACCGCTGTCATCACTGTGGCTTCTAATATTCTAATCTTGGCTTGCAGACTTATCTTCCTATTCTTCCAGGCTTTTTTTAACTGTGAAAAAACACCCTGAGCCTTTGCTATTCTATTTTTAACATCTTCACTGCTCCCACCATCTTTACTAATAATACTGCCAAGGTAAGTGAAGCTGACCACCTGATCAATCTTTTCATTACCCTACGTCACCTTTTCATCTTCACTTATTCCTAGCCTTAGTGACTTAGTCTTCCTAATATTAATTTTCAAACCAATACTAGCACCCTGAACTCGCAAAACCTCTAAAACTTCATTCATTTTGCTCCCACTTTCATCTAGAGTGCTTAAATCATTAGCATAATTTAAGTCCAGGAGACTTTTTCCTCCCAATTTGATTTCGTGGTCTCCCATTGCCTTTCCTGTGCTCCTTAAGACAAAGTCCATCAAAATAATGCATATAAAGGGGGATATAACACAACCCTGCTTAACTCCTGAACCCTGCAAAACTTTAATGTGTGTGGGGCATAAGAAGAAAAAAAGATCACAAACTCATTAGCCGTAAAAGAGCATATGGAACAAGTATACCAATAATACATCGAACCTACGATGTATCAAGTCAAGGCTTAAGCCCTTTTACTAAATGGGCTTCACATTACCGCCTGGGGTCAATTTCGGAAGACCCCAGTTTGCCAATAATCAGTTTTTTTTGTGTGAAAGCTTTCCTCAAAAGGGAAAGTTCTTATTACGCAACCAATATCCATGGAAAAATCTAGATTTACGCTTTTTGGGCGACGTGCCGCAAAGACCTTTGGCTGCACAATAAAGTTGCGGGAGCAACACTTTGATTTTGATTTTTTGATGTCAATAAAATGCTTTACTCTTCAACTCCTTTAATGTTTAAATCTTAAATGATTTTTTTTCAACCTCATAAACAAGGTGCAACATGCATTTTTTTTGCAAGAAAAGGAGTTTTCATGCATTTTGGAGTTTTCACGCGTCCAATTCATTTCTGAAGTGTTCCTGACTTGAAATTCTTGAATGATTCTTGTTCGCAAACGAAGTCACATGCAGAAATTCTTATAAAGAAAAGTACATATTAGTTGGGCGAGAAAGGGGGGCGAAGGGCTGCTAAAGAGTCTATGGGCCTAGTTTCGTCCTCCAATCATTCAGATTGAAATTTCTTGCTTGATTCTAGCTCAATAAAGATGCCAATCTTACTGGAATCAAGTCGGGGATGGTAGGGCTAGAAGGGACCAGTGGATCACTGTAGCTTCCCAAGTATTCAGATAGAAAATGTTGTAGGATTTAGGTTCAAATAAGCCTCAATGTCTCTTTTTTTCTTCAGCGAAGCTGGCACTGGAGGAGAAATCAGTTTCGGAAGAGTAAAAGGCCTAATTTGTGCTTCCAATAGTACAGATATATTTTTATTGCGTGATTCTGCATCAGACAAGGAACAACAGACCTTCCATTTTGTTGGAAACAGATGGAAAAGGGGAGCATAGGTCTTTTCGTGCCCCAGCTAATTTTTGCAATGAACCCCGACTTGCCTTGTTTTTGCACTAAATGAGGATTCTACTGATTTCTGTGCAGTCCTTTTCCACCCTTTTTTTTCGATATACACTATAGCAATTGAATTGTAAGCCTCTCAAAATTTTCAAAATTGTGTACCTCATTGACAAATTTTGAAAAAAAACGTAATAATCGACTTTTATCAGCTCTTTAGGGATTATTGAAAACACATTAAAAGAAATAGTATCTCTCTTGGTCGAAAGTTTATTTTCTTGCCATTAACCAACTTTCTGATGCCAAAGGGTAAGCTCAATCCTCTTCATCAAAAAGAAAATTATTAAAGTTTAAGAAACTTATGCAATACCATTCCTCTACCTCAGTCGCAAACATGGAAAATAACATAGTAAGCACAACCGAAATCACAATAATTACTGACCTGTAAATGCCCTTGGTAGCATTTTCGGTCCCGTGGGAAAGCGCTCCTTTTTTGGATCTCTAATATTTTAAAGTTTAATTTTCTTAGAAAATACTTTGGCAATGAATTTGGGAAACCATTTCACATTTTAAGTACTCTTATATCTTAGTCTGACTCCCATTTGGAATTGATCCCTGTTTCACTTCTCTACTTTAGCGGGGCTCTCGACTCCAAAGCAGAAAGAAGCCGAAAGAAAGGAAAGCTTTGTAGAGCAATATTAAATAGTCCTAACTGGTATAGACAATAAGGATCCTCCTCAGCCCACACATTGTAAGCTATGGCTAAAAGACTAGTGAAAATCTCTTTTGGCCAGAAAGAAGATATGTACGATACGTAGCTTTCCAAACTATAGCACCGTCAAATTCATCAATCCAGCCAGAGATCCAAAGATTCTGCAAAAACAAGAGAGCTTGAACCCTTTCCACAGGCTCGTAACAAACTGGAATTGGTAGCATAGTAAAACGGGACAAAACTAAGGTGTTGCTCCCCCAACATATAAGACTCCTTGTCTTATCAGCATAATCTATGGTTCCCTGCTCAAATTAAACGAAAAGGAAAAATAGTTTTTTTTTAATGAAATTAAAAACCGATATAAATCCTATAACGAACAGAAATTCTTCCGTATATCAGGCCTGTTTTCCCAACCCTGCTCTTTATGTTAAATTTTTACAGTACTATGGTAAAGGCATTTATGGGTTCAATAATGGTCTAACCAATTGTCTTTTGAAAAATTTAAACCAAAAATAGCATTGTTTAAAGGAAAGGTAAACCCATAAGTTCTTGTATTCTTGAGATACGTGAAAAATGCTTCCAATTCTATTTCAATGCAATTTTTATCCCTTATTTCTATGACTATCTTACCTTAGTTCTGCCCTAGCAATGACATATGTATGGATGATAAATAGACTTGTCTATCAACAAATGAAATGACATAATTTTTATACAATCCGAAAAAGGGCTTATCCCAGATTTCCCTCTCAATCACTCGGACTCTCTTAGTCCAGGACTTTTAGCTCAAAAAAGTGTCGAACCCGGACAAAATTGCAATATAAACGAAAACGGTACCAAAATGATCAGAAAAAAATTCTGTACAACATATGAAAAGTCCCCATAAATCCTAGTGGGGCGAGTACCCAAAAAACAGGGGAAAAGGGGGAAATGCGGGGGAAAATGGGAAAAATGCCGAACATCACCAGAAAATAGTTTAAAGTGAGTTTTCTGAGGTTTTCACATACGCTGATTAAGAAATTGACATCTAAAATTCAGTATTGAAAAAGAGTACTACGGAAAACGGGGGAACAGGGGAAAGAGGGGAGAAAAGAGAAGAATACAGGGTAGGGGTAGAAAGCGGTTTGAAAGATATTTTCTGGGGTATTCCTATCTGGTGATTCCGAAATTGAGAACTAAAATGATATAAAAAATTGATTAACATAAAACGGGGAAATGGGGGGGGGGGGAGGGCGGGGAAAAAGGGAAATATACAGGGTAGGGGTAGAAAGCATGTGGAAATGTTTACAAATGTTAATACAGGAGATCTATAGAGGTTCAGCTACCCCATAAGTTCGGAAAAGGAAAAAAAAACTCGAGAAAGAAATACGGAAAGATACTGAAATTACTTTATTCCGCATTCTTCGCCGTTATCAACAAGCGCGTGGGTTCGTCAACATAATCCTGTTCTAATTCGACATTCAGTAAGAGAAGCAAGGTAGACTAGTCACCGCGGAGTTCCAGTGCCGACGACAAAACCTATCCTGACGGAATGACATCTAACAGATCCAATAGTCCCCAGTCTGCGTGGATGCTTACACATGTGACATGGTAGCAGGATAAATCAAGGTACGACGAGATTTTTGTGTTAAGTCAAGCATAATTTTGCGTATCGGCAACTCTTCTTTCAGTACTAAGCCAAGTTTAATTCACTATTCATGCAGTATTCCGAAATGGTTTCGATCTTTCGGAAGTTTTTGAAAGCAGAAAGGAATGGAGACTGGGATCTCTACTTATCCTCTCTTTCTGAAATGCTCCCATACCTCGCAGCTGCGGGGCATAATCTTTATGCCAAGTCAGTTCGTCTTTTTCTTCAGATGATGCAGGAACATGAAACATCGAATCCACAGCTCTTCGGACAGTTTGCAAGCGGCAAGTTTATTGCCCGACGAAGTGATCGTTTTGGCTGGATTGGATTGGGCTGGATTGGCTCCAGACCTCGTCATCGAGACAGTGCTGATGAAGAGCCTAAAAACAGATGGAGGGCTGACAAGAGGAAAAGGGATGACTGAGCTTCAGAGAAACATATGGAAAATGTCTTTGCCAGTACTCGCTTCAGTGAATGATCTAATGCAGAAACTGACGGGCCTAGAGTACAGTTCTAGTGAACAGCACGTTACTGCAACCGCAGCACGAATAAAGAGAGATGCTAAGGATCTACTGATGTTTCTTGAATTCCTTCTAGAGAACTGTCCTTTCACTAGTTCCACAGAGCTTAGAAGTATAGGTTCCGGGCTGATTGCCCAAAAAGGCGTCAATGCAGAGGATGCTAAAGCTGTAGGTGAGCTGATCCTCCAGCGCATGGATGGCCAATCCGTCGAAAGTTTTTCATTCAGGAAGAAAGACAAAGTCGTTACACTGGCATCGGATGGGAACATAAGGATAGATGGCGAGATTTTGCATATCGACCCTGCACTGCTTTTTCAACGCCTTTCGACTGCTGCCCAAACATATGAAAATGACATGGTAGAAACTCTACGTTACGAACTGTGCAGTTATCCGCCCGTTAAGTTAAGGACTGTGTCGATCTAGTGTGCTACCCCAAGGTTAAAACAGAACAAATTATATTATATGACCAATTATATATATATATATATAATTGGTCATATAATATAATTTGTTCTGTTTTAACCTTGGGGTAGCACACTAGATCGACGCAGTCCTTGGCAATACGACGCCCAAGGTTTGATTACTGCGGCTGCAAAGTTGGGCGACAGGGTTGCAATTTGTCCCTGTAAAAAGGTCCAGAAAACGAAATGTCGATTCGACACTCCATGTCCTATCCATGTTTTTTGAGGATCTTTACTGTAGTATATCTTTGTCAGTTTTTTTTTTAAAGATATTGTCAAATAAAGAAAAGAAACAAATTATCCTGAGCCGTCTTAGAGACATAGTAATTTTTATATTTTGTCAAAAATTAAACATGAGAAGTGGCACAAAAGCTAAAAAGGAAAAGCCGAAAAAAATGAAAACCAAAAAATGTGGCTATTTTCAGCAAATAATTTACTGTGTGATATTGTTGAACAATTTTAGAATTTTGGCTTACAGAAGATCAATTTTAGATTAAAAAAAACTTCTCAGGGATCAGAAATTGAATAGCTTGGTCACAAATTCCAAGACTGTGGTTATCATTTTTATCAGAAAACGATTTTAACGCAATTAAAAAAAAAAAAAAAAACTAGTTACATGGAGCTACTCTGGACATAAAGCAATCCTATTGTTTTTTTCTAAATATTGAGCAATCAATGGAACATGAGCAGCCATCTTTGGCAGCTTGAAGCTCGAACCAGGAGCAATTTGAACAAAACAAGAAAATTTATGGGTCTGAAATGTTTCATGAATTTGCAAATTTCTTAAATTAATAGTAGCTGAGACTACGAAGGTAAGATTTTTTCCTTGCCTAAATCCATGTGGAATGTACGGTCTCAAATAATCCCTAATGCATGAAAAGATTTACTGAGCGTCATTTACATCTCTCGATCTAATTTATCTGCACGGACTTCAAGAGCAGACGGAGCGACAGATGGGGATAAAATTTCCAATTCACGACACGGTCATTTTTCATGGCTTTTGCGTTTAGACTCAGCAAAAGCGTACTAAAATATATTGCTGGAAACTTCTTTTTTTCTTAAAAGAAATTTTCGTTCCGAAAGAGTAATACTGAATGCAACAATAAACCTTCTGGCTTGAAAGCTTTTGTTAGAGTTGAATAACCTTTTATTTCATTTTCCTTGTTTTGTACAATCGGTAAATGGGGGTGTAACAAAGACAATTTATAGATATATTTTGAAGAATATTCAATTGAGTTGCCAACGAGGTAGAAAACTTGTTTAATATTCTGGAACGCCAATGAACCGCTAAGATTCCAAGGCCAGGCCTGGATTTACCAATAGAGACACTAGACCCACGCCTAGGGGCGCACAATGCCAGGGGATGCAATAAATTAACACTGAGTGATTTTTTATTGACAAAAACTGGCCTGATGTGGTTTATCGTCACAGTGCCCAGTGCACTCCACTGCCGCGCTGCCTATTGACAACCAAGTTTAAAACGACACAGAAATTCCGTCGCCACTAATAGGCTGTATACGGTGTATCCCAAGAATAGCTGAGAGTTAGGAATCACCTCTCTCTTTCATTACTTTTGGCTCATCAGATCCGTTCCTTTCATTGCTTCAACTATCCTTGATTTTCTTGGAATAACCCCGAAAATCTCGATCGATTTTTTTGGAATAGCCCCGAACGATGTTGACACCTGTGTTATTTACTTTTTTAGACCAGGGCACTTCGTATAGAAGCAGTTGTCGTAGAAACATCAAAAAGAGCTCATTCAGTTACAAATTAGGAGTGCTAGTGCCGTTTTTAATAGTCAAAAGTGATTGGAGGGCAAAAAGCCCTCCCCCCACGCCCATCATCAACCAAAACACATCCAATCAAAATTTTGATACATCCGTTTTGTTCAGTGCAGTTGAAAAGTCCAGAAATTATGTCTCTGAGGGTGACAACACCCCCATGGCCCTCAGGGCAAGGGTTTTAAGTTATGCCCTGGGGGCATACAATGTTTTTGTAGAAAGGGTGGTCGTATAAACTTCCAAAGGGGCGCATTGGATTGGTAGTCAGAAGCTCTAGTCCCTTTATAAGAGTCAAAATGATTGGAGGGCAGCTGCCCTCCCCCACCCCCCTCATACACGTCGTATTTTCCCAAAATGCATCAAATAGATATATTAAGATATCAATTTTATTCAAAATAGTCCGAAGATCATATGACAAGGCTTTTCGGGTTGAAACAAAACCCCCAGAGCCTGGGGGCGAGGGCTGTAAGTTATGGAAGGTTTTTATTGAAGGAATGGTTGTATAAAGTTTAGAGGAGGCTCATTTAGTCGAAAATTGGAAGTTCTACTTTCCTTTTAAGAGTCCAAAGTGATGGAGGTCAACTAGCATGACGCCTGGAACCTCCATGGCGTCATGAAAGGGATGTTCAGCTGACCAAAAGGCAAGATGTACATGCTACTACCGCTATTATTGATGCTGCTACTACTGTTAATACTACTACTTATACAACACTAACACTGCAACTACCTCTCCTACTACCATCGTAACTGCTATGAAACTAGCACAAGTAATTCTAAGTGTATGAATGTAAAATTTGACAGAAAATTTTTGATAAATTTGAACTAACAGAAGACACTGTGTGCATTTAGATTGTCAAAAAGCAATATGAAGAATTGGTTTTGGTATCAAGTTCGAACTCTCAAAGAATGCTTAAAGGGGAAGATCAATTGACCAAAAGGCAATGTATACACACTACTACTAATATTACTACCACTGCTACATTTACTAGTTCTATTACTATTATTATTATTGCTCCAACTACTACTTCTATTACAACTACTTCTAAGGCTAAGAGCATTAAGATGAAAACTTCCAGAAGGTTATCAAAAAGACAATGTCATAGCAATGGCTAATTGTATTAGGTTGAGTATTGATGCAACTGTTGTGACTACTTTTACAACTATACCTAAGGATATGAAAGGTAAAATTTTCAGAGAATTTATAGGGGGAAGGTAAACTGAATCACAAAACACCGTCCGCATACTGGTTGTTAAAAATGCATATCAACAATATTTTAGTAACAGTTTTCTGTCTGAAATTAAAACTTACAAGGCTTGTTGTGGGGGATGCTGAACTAACAAACAGACAATATTTGCATCATAATACTACTTCTTCTACTCCTACAACTACTGCTGCGATTATTATTACTGCTACTACTGCTAATAAAGGTCGGAAAACTACTATCAATTCTACTGCTATTACTATAACTACAGCTGCTGCTACTAATGCTACTAGACCTAAGGGTATTAAGGCGAAAATTTTAGGCAATATTGAAACTGTATTGAATTAAATCGAAAAACACTATGCCCGCATATGTTGTCAAGAAGACGTCTAAGAAATGCTTCAGGAGTGGTTGAGGGTATAAAGTAGAAACTTTCATTGAGTGTTGAAGGGGATCTTGAAGAAACCAAATGTGCAATGCATATACTGATACTAATGCTAGTACTGCTACTACAACTATTGCTACTACACAAGCTAAGGGTATTAAGGTGAAGCTTTCAATGAATATTTAATCCGATGTTGAACTAAATGAAAACGAACTCTGATCATGTAAATTGCCAAAAGGATGACAAAGCCCTGTCAAAATAACTTACTTCACTAAGGTCTCCTGCCGGGCGCTGCTCTGCGTAGAGAGTGACGTCTGCCTCCTCCATCCGCTTCGGTCCAGTGCGAGTGTTTGTGCTTGGCTCGGTCTGATGTTTGCCATCGCCAGAAATTCGGACAGGCTGTCGGACCATCGTTTCTTCGGTCAGCTGCGAGGTCACTTCCAACCGGCCTCCGTAGGTTAAAAGTCAAAGACCATCTTGGCGGGTTAATGCAGGAACATTCGAAGTAGGTTTCCGAACCATCGTAAGGTACGCTGAACTGTTTTGATAGATAAGAGACTGCTTGGTAGGAAATAAAGGCTCTATCGCTTAAGTTATATCATATCCCATAATTCCAATTATATAGTATCACATTATATCAAAATAACGGCTTAAATTATTAAGTTAGACCTTTCGGAGTAAGTCGTGGCGTACTTTGAACTAGCCAGAAGACACTGTGTGTATACATTTAATGCTGCTTCTATGGTTGCTGTAACTAACGACACTAATGGAATTAAGTTTAAACTTATAGAGAATTTTTGGGGGAGTTTAAATTAAACGAAAAAACTATATGCCTGCAGATATTAAAAGGGCATATAAACAATATAGAGCATATAAGGATACAGGCAGAGCTGCTCTATCATAGTTAGTAATATCATTGATTTTACAAAGAAGCTAATTTTATTGGAAATTAGAAGTTCTAATGCCCCCTTTAAGAGTCAAAAGTGATTTGAGGGCAATCAGCCCTCGTCTTTAGCTCATAACTTTCCAAACAATTCTAATCAAAATGTTAAGGCAACCATTTTGTTCAACGTAGCTGAACGGTCTAGTAATTATACCCCTAGGGTAATTGGGTAGGTCAACCCCCCATAATTATATATTTGGCCAATTATGCTTAAAAGTAAATGTTACTTTAAAATTAAATCAAAACGCATTGTGTGTATGCTGGTTGTCAATAAGATACTTCAGCAATATATCAAGAACGACTAAGGGTATTAAATTCAAACTTTCAGGCTACTTCTATTACTACTTCTGTTCTTAAAACTTAACTAAATCAAAAGAGTGTAAGTATATCCAGGCTGCCAAAGAGTATAGATATAATTTTTCGGGAATGGTGTTAAGTTTTATTTATCAGGCCAAGTAGAGGATGTATGTGATTAAATTAAACACTACTATTTGTATCATGATTTTCAAAAGAGTTCATGTTGTTAAAAATTGCTGAAACAGTTTCACTGGCATATAAATAGAAGGCCAAACTATAATTTTTTTTAAGAAGATCCGGAAAGATTCGAACTATTATTTTCTTTTTCCCTGAAAAAGACTTTGTCAATATAAAAAATTAATTATAAAACCTTTTCCACAAAATACATTTTTCAAAAAAAAAGGAAAGAACTCCATTAAATCAAAAATGAGCACAAATAGAATCAAAATAATCTACCAAGAATAAAATAAGCATCAATGAATCAATCAGCATCAATGAATCAATGAACCCCCCCTTAAAACAGAAATAACAATGAATAACCGAGTCAAACTCCAAACGAGCAGAAATTAAAATGAGTAGGGTTTTAGTGGTTTTAGCTGTTAGGTCACTCAAAACCCCTAGGCTTTCTAAAAGCTAGAACATAGTTTGCAGTTTAATGAAAATATTTTTTTAATGTTTTCACTTTTACAACTTTAATAAATATCAAATCATTAAATATTTTAAGGAATAAGTATCAGAAAATGTATATTATACTGACAATGCACATTCATTTGTATTTTGTTCAGCAAAGTGCAAATTATGTTCTGGCTTTAATAAAGCATATGTCTTTTAAGCACCACTCATGTTGATTTCTGCTGGGTTTGAGTTTGACTCGACTATTTATTGTAATTTCTGCTCATTTTGTGTTTCATTTATTTGTTGATCGTCATTTGTGGCAGTTTTATGCTTGGAAGGTTATTTGATTCTATTTTTGTTCATTTTTCGTTTAATAGAGTTCTTTACTTTTTTGAAAAAATTACTTTGTGACAAAAGATTTTAATGAATATTCATTAAGAACCAGTGGTTCAACTAAAAAAAAGTTATTGCTGATTATACATTTTTTTTCAAGATTCATCTTCTTAAATATATTAGAAAAACTCATCTTACTTACCTTGCAAAAGGTTCAATGGGTTGCAACGCAGACGTGATAAATTATCGAAAAATTATTAAAATCTTTAAAAACATGTTGCACAAACAAGTATTGTGAATAAAGGGTAAAGGATGCGGCACTAGACCCTTAAGGTCCAAACCGGCGGTGCTGATCTCCGTTTCGTGGTCCTTCAGCCAGGAAGTGCAATGAGGGGCTGGTGGCCATCCAAACTATGCTTTCGCAAACCCTTCCTGTTTACCTTCCTCAGACTTCTCCATGTACCCATTTAGAGCTGGGTTGACTCTGGCTAAGCTTACATGGTCACACCACTGACCCGCGTCACAAACTAAGAAACTGACCACACCAGGGATCGAACCCGAATTCACGGATTCTCAGCCCAGCGCGCGCTGGGCTGATATAGAATATAAATATAGAATAAATGATATTTCTCATTTATATAGAATAAATGATATAGAATAGTTTGGTGGTTTTAGCTGTTTTTTCATTTGCCTGAGTGTGGATAGTGTTCGTAAATGTGTTTTCAAATTAAAAATTAAAATTCGTCAGATTAAGAAATTGGTTTATTTATCGAGAATTTAACTGTTTTTTCTTTTTTTTTGTGTTGATAATTAATTTAAATTTAACTGAAACTTAATTGAGAATATTTGTAATTAAACTGTAATTGCTGGATTAGTTCATCTGTTGAATTTATTAATTCCATCTCAATTCTCCTTCCTTTATTTTGATCACCTTTAAATTTGCATTTTCGCAGAGCTAAGTGCCATTGAAATGTAATTGAACGTAATTTATAACAGTTGTAATTTGATTGTAATTCTTAGGTTTAGTTTAAATGACTTTTTACAGAAAATCGTTACATAACTTGATTAGCTTGTTTGTTGAAGTGATTAACTCTAGTGCACAGTTTAGATTTTTTTAATTGTTTCAGCCTGAGGCTGTGTTACGCCTTTTCAACAGTAACGTCATCCCAATCCTCTTTTACGCAGCCGAATCCTGGAATTTGAACCAACGACAGCAGAAAAGAATCCTTGCATTCGAAAACAATTGTCTTAGAAGAACTTTAAATATTCATTGTTCACGCAGAATCACAAATAAAAAAGTCCACAAACTTGCCAAACAGCCTCTGGTGACTGACATCATTAGAGCTCGGAGGTGGAAATACTTGGGCCATATTTTCCGAATGCAGGACACTCATATCCTAAAAGCCACTTTACATTGGCACCCAAGCGGAAGTCGAAGACGCGGAAGACCTTGGAACACTTTGCGACGAACATACCAGTCTGGTCTGCGCAGTATCCATGCTTCTCTTCAACCCGATTGGAAAGACTTATACACAGCTGCCCAATTCAAGAAAGATTGGCTAAGTCTCGTGGGTATCCTGGGTGCCTCTCGTGGCACAGGCGGATCTAAGGTCTAAAGGTAAGGTGTATGTACCAGCCTAGTCGCAAGTGCTGTTTGTACCAATTTTTGTGTGGGCACTGGCAGTTTAATGAAATGTGTTATTGATTGTAAATGAAAGTGAACTGAACAATATTATAGAATTCAATATGCAAACTTTCTTTCCTAAATTCACTTATCTTGTCTCTTTCCATTTATCGATGCTTAAAACAATCCCAGCGATGAAAGGCCAGATAAATAGTTTACAATAAACTGAGAGGGGGCGTCACTCATGGGCTTAGTCGTGTGTGATGCATATGGTTCTGCTACTGATCCCTGGGTTCAGATGATGATTTTGGTTAAAGCATACATACATCAGACTTTTCAAAGAAGTTACATTTGATACTTTAAGCTAATAGGCAACTACCGCCTATTCTGCTTCTTTGTCATAAATAATTCTTCTTTTTAATATAAATAATCTTCACTCTCAAAACTCTTATGTGATGCTGAAATATGAACTAAAAATATTGAAGTCAGCGTATCTAATGTATATGAGGCTTTCTAATGGAGAACTGTTTAATTTATAAGAGGTTCCTTACATTTCAATCTACAGTATAGTAGAACAAGATGACCTTAAAAGCCTTCATGTCTCCATGCCCTATAGTCGATTGAACACTTCAAAGAGATCCTAATAGACCAATTAGACTCTCAAAACTCTTATATGATGCTTGGAATATACTAAATGTGGATGTGCCTTTCATCTAGAAAATGAACGCCTTTCATTTGCTTTCAAAGCTATTAAATTGAAAGAGACCACAACTGTGATGCTTTTTGGTTTAATTCTTTTTTTCTTTTTTTAGTCGTTTTGCATTAATTCCTTGGTAATCAAAACAACTAGCTGAGCAGACAATCCACTCATTCAAAATCTAAACTATATACGTATACGTAAGCTATATACGTCATGGAGAAAGCTTTAAACATTCGACATTTTAACAATCTTTGTTGTAAATAATACAACGCCTTCTATTTGACCTATGAAACTAAATCGTATTTTGTTGATAAAAAAAAAAAATGAATGGAATCAATGGTGTCCAATATCGCAATATTTTTAGTTTCTTTTTCGCAAGGTTAGGGTTTCCTATTACGGCAAAAGATTTAAAATCAAATATATAATTACAAATTTCAATAAAATATCTATTGGCTAAATAAAATCGATATTAAAATCAATTATAGTCCATATTATTTTTTGTAATAGAGTTAAATCACAGTTTTTGTAAATCACATCATTCTTTACTAAAGGCCCCCAAAAAGGAAATACCTGTAGTATCCCTGGATAACTTACAACGTAAAACAAATTCAGTTTTCATAGATTTTATATAGCTAGGGAGAGGGCTCATTAGTAGTATCCATGTATAAGGTCCGAAACTTACATGGAAACTTACACCTGAGGCAATAGGCACCACGAAACTTACATACAATTACACATGAATTGCGCAAGAAAAATTGTTGATTGACATTTGCAAAAAAGGGGTAATTAGTGATAGGATAATTTTTTAACATGAAATCTCTGAATAAAATATTTTTGGTGCATGTACTTGACGATGGAGAAAAAGGGTTCAGGTGATTAGCAATTACGAGCGGGGATTCCCCACCTGTTCCTAAACATTGCAAAAAAGATAGTCAAATTGCGTATTTAGGAATGGTTTTTTAGGGAAAGCTGTCAAAAACTCAATTTGCAAATACTTCAATGTGTTGTCAATTTCAAATAGTTTAGAAATAAAAAAATTTAACAAGAAATGACTGAAAAGTGTTTTGGGGGAGATGGGGTGATTGTGTACTGTATAATACACATGTGATGTTTGGACAGTGTTGTCAATTTAAAATAGTTTAACGTTCCCTTCGTTCCCCCATTTCTGAGGGCAGGGGAGGGGGGGGGGTCAATTTTGGAGGGAAAACCAAAAATATTCAGAATCGAAAATAAATGGGATCTGCATCAAGGGCAAGGCTCAGAGGCCCTTCGTTCGCCTATTTCTGAGGGCAGGGGAAGGAGCGTCAATTTTGGAGTAGTGTTTTGTCGTGGCTTACCATGTCACAGTTACATTCTCTTGACTTTTAAAAGTTTATTTTGGATTTATTTCGTGAAATTCAAGAGTTGGAATATTTCAGTAGTGTTTGTTGTGCTTTACCTTGTCACAGTTACATTTTGTTGATTTTCCTAGTTCATTTTGAATTTCTTTCATTGAAATGCAAGAGTTTGAATACTTCAGTAGTGTTTTGTTGTGCTTTACCTTGTCACAGTTACATTCTCTTAATTTTTCAAAGTTCATTTTGAATTTCTTTCGCGAAATGCAAGAATTGGAATATTTCAGTAGTGTCTTGTCATGGTTTACCTTGTCACAGCTACATTCTCATGATTTTTCAAAGTTCATTTTGGATTTCTTTCGTTGAAATGCAAGAGTTAGAATATTTCAGTAGTGACTTGTTGTGCTTTACCTTGCCACAGTTACATTTTCTTGATTTTTCGAAGTTCATTTTGAATTTCTGTCGTGAAATGCAAGAGTTGGAATATTTCAGTAGTGTTTTGTTATGGTTTACCTTGTCACAGTTACATTCTTTTGATCTTTCAAAGTTCATTTTTGAATTTTTTTTATTGAAATGCAAGAGTTGGAATGTTTCAGTAGTGTTTTTTTTTGTGCTATACCTAGTCACAGTTACATTCTCTTAATTTTTCAAGGTTCATTTTGAATTTCTTTAGTAGAAATGCCAGAATTGGAATATTTCAGTAGTGTCTTGTCCTTGTTTACATTGTCACAGCTACATTCTCATGATTTTTCAAAGTTCATTTTGAATTTCTGTCGTGAAATGCAAGAGTTGGAATATTTCAGTAGCGACTTGTTGTGCTTTACCTTGTCACAGTTACATTCTCTTGATTTTTCGAAGTTCATTTTGAATTTCTGTCGTGAAATGCAAGAGTTGGAATATTTCAGTTGTGTTTTGTTGTGCTTTACCTTGTCACAGTTACATTCTGTTGATTTTCATAGTTCATTTTGAATTTGTTTCATTGAAATGCAAGAGTTGGAACATTTCAGTAGTGTTTTGTTGTGCTTTACCTTGTCACAGTTACATTCTGTTGATTTTCATAGTTCATTTTGAATTTCTTTCATTGAAATGCAAGAGTTTGAATATTTTAGTAGTGTTTTGTTGTGCTTTACCTTGTCACAGTTACATTCTCTTAATTTTTCAAAGTTCATTTTGAATTTATTTCGTGAAATGCAAGAATTAAAATATTTCAATAGTGTCTTGTCGTGGTTTACCTTGTCATAGCTACATTCTCATGATTTTTCAAAGTTCATTTTGAATTTCTGTCGTGAAATGCAAGAGTTGGAATATTTCAGTATTGACTTGTTGTACTTTACCTTGTCATAGTTACATTCTCTTGTTTTTTCTACGTTCATTTTGAATTAATGTCGTGAAATTCAAGAGTTGGAATATTTCAGTAGTGTTTTGTTCTGCTTTACCTTGTCACATTTAAATTCTCTTGATTTTCATAGTTCATTTTGAATTTATTTCATTGAAATGCAAGAGTTGGAATATTTCAGTAGTGTTTTGTTGTGCTCTACCTTGTCACAGTTACATTCTCTTAATTTTTCAAAGTTCATTTTGAATTTCTTTCGTGAAGTGCAAGAATTGGAATATTTTAGTACCGTCTTGTCTTGATTTACCTTGTCAAAGCTACATTCTCATGATTTTTCAAAGTTAATTTTGGATTTCTTTCGTTTAAATGCAAGAGTTGGAATATTTCAGTAGTGACTTGTTGTGCTTTACCTTGTCACAGTTACATTCTGTTGATTTTCATAGTTCATTTTGAATTTCTTTCATTGAAATGCAAGAGTTTAAATATTTCAGTAGTGTTTTGTTGTGCTTTACCTCGTCACAGTTACATTCTCTTAATTTTTCAAAGTTCATTTTGAATTTCTTTCGCGAAATGCAAGAATTGTAATATTTCAGTAGTGTGTTGTCATGGTTTATCTTGTCACAGCTACATTCTCAGGATTTTTCAAAGCTCGTTTTGGATTTCTTTCGTTGAAATGCACGAGTTAGAATATTTCAGTAGTGACATGTTGTGCTTTACCTTGTCACAATTATATTTTCTTGATTTTTTCAAGTTCATTTTGAATTTTTGTCGTGAAATGCAAGCGTTGGAATATTTCAATAGAGCTTTGTTGTGCTTTACCTTATCACAGTTAAATTCTGTTGATTTTAAAAGTTCAATTTGAATTTCTTTCATTGAAATGCCAGAGTTTGTATATTTCAGTAGTGTTTTTTTTTGTGCTTTACCTTGTCACAGTTACATTCTCTTAATTTTTCAAAGTTCATTTTGAATTTCTTTCGTGAAATGCAAGAATTGGAATATTTAAGTAGTGTCTTGTCGTGGTTTACCTTGTCAAATCTACATTCTCATTATTTTTCAAAGTTTATTTTTTATTTCTGTCGTTAAATGCAAGAGTTGGAATATTTCAGTAGTGACTTGTTGTGCTTTACCTTGTCACAGTTACATTCTCTTGATTTTTCGACGTTCATTTTGAATTTCTGTCGTGAAATGCAAGAGTTGGAATATTTCAGTAGTGTTTTGTTGTGCTTTACCTTGTCACAGTTACATTCTGTTGATTTTCATAGTTCATTTTGAATTTCTTTCATTGAAATGCAAGAGTTGGAACATTTCAGTAGTGTTTTGTTGTGCCGTGAAACTCTTGCATTTCAAGTAAAGAAATCCAAAATGAACTTTTAAAAATCAAGAGAATGTAAGTGTGACAAGGTAAACCACGACAAAACACTACTCCAAAATTGACTCCCCCTCCCTGTGAATTTCTGTCGTGAAATGCACGAGTTGGAATATTTCAGTAGTGTTTTGTTGTGCTTTACCTTGTCACAGTTACATTCTGTTGATTTTCATAGTTCATTTTGAATTTCTTTCATTGAAATGCAAGAGTTGGAATATTTCAGTAGTGTTTTGTTGTGCTTTACCTTGTCACATTTACATTCTCTTAATTTTTCAAAGTTCATTTTGAATTTCTTTCGTGAAATGCAAGAATTGGAATATTTCAGAAGTGTATTGTAGTGGTTTACCTTGTAAAAGATACATTCTCATGATTTTTCAAAGTTAATTTTGGATTTATTTAGTTAAAATGCAAGAGTTGGAATACTTCAGTAGTGACTTGTTGTGCTTTACCTTGTCACAGTTACATTCTCTTGATTTTTCGAAGTTCATTTTGAATTTCTGTCGTGAAATGCAAGAGTTGGAATATTTCAGTAGTGTTTTGTAGTTCATTACCTTGTCACAGTTAAATTCTGTTGATTTTTATAGTTCATTTTGTATTTCTTTCATAGAAATGAAAGAGTTGGAATATTTCAGTAGTGTTTTTTTGTGCTTTACCTTGTCACAGTTACATTCTCTTAATTTTTCAAAGTTCATTTTGAATTTCTTTCATGAAATGCAAGAATTGGAATATTTCAGTAGTGTCTTGTCATTGCTTACTTTATCACAGCTACATTCTCATGATTTGTCCAAGTTCATTTTGAATTTCTATCACGAAATGCGAGAGCTGGAATATTTCAGTAGTGACTTGTTGTGATTTACCTTGTTACAATTACATTCTCTTGATTTTTCGAAGTTTATTTTGAATTTCTGTCGTGAAATGCAAGAGTTGGAATATTTCAGTAGTGAATTGTTGTGCTTTACCTTTTCAAATTTACATTATGTTTATTTTGAGATTTCAATTTTTAATTCTGTCAGTGAAATGCAAGAGTTGGAATATTTCAGTAGTGTTTTGTTGTGCTTTACCTTGTCACAGTTACATTCTCTTAATTTTTCAAAGTTCATTTGGAATTTCTTTCGTGAAATGCAAGAATTGGAATATCGTTTCTTCAACTGAAAGTAAGGAGCAACATCAAAACTTAAAAATGGACAGAAAATAGAGGCTGTTAAAAGCATATTGAGCCTGTTCATGAGACACCAGTAAAAATTGTGTATGATTCAAAATGGAATAATGATTATTCTACTGATTACGAACTAAGAGAAGACATAACTCCATTATCAAGAGAGAACATGGTGAACTATTTTATGGAACAGATTCAAAATGTCCAAAGTTAATCATTGATATTAATAATGTATCATAATATATTTTTGTATTAATATTCTACATAGCATTATTTCATTAAAAATATTACATTGTTATGTGTTCATTATTTTTTAGAGTAAGCTAGCATATCAAGCGTTTAGAATGTCCATTAAAACATCAGAGATCTAAGAAAAGGAATTTGAGTACATCTATTGTCAGACACGCTATTTCCGTAAAATCTGAGCTATTAAGGGTTTTTGACCGTAAACTCTAGTTTTTTGTAAGAAAACTATGGAAAATACAATTCTCTGGTTCAAATGTAAAACTTAAGTCTATTTTTGGATCGAAAAATAAAACTATTTCTTTAAAATCTGTGCTAATAAGGGTTTTTTGACCGTAAACTCTAGTTTCTTGTACGAAAATTATGGAAAAAACAATTCTCTAGTTCAAATGTGAAACTTAAGTCCAGTTTTGGATACTCATTATGATGAGGACTGATGGTTCTAATTCAATAATTTTTTTTCATAAAACAAACTATTTTTTTTTAACTTCGAAATTATTCAACTTTATTCATTTTTTATCTTTTTCTTTTGTACATATCTTAAAATGACAAAATATCTTTCTTGAATTCACCTCTTGGATACACAATATAGAAAAAAAAAAAAAAAATGTAATTTCCAGACTTCATTTGCATGCAAGAGATACCTAGAGTTCTATGACTGCTCCCCGCAATGAATTCTAAGGGTTTTATTACTCCTCAGCAAAATGAATTCAGATGCTTTTAGGAGTCATCCACCTTAGCCATAACACCATTCGACCTTGAATAAAGGTCTATAAGTTTGATTATGTATTTCTCTTCTTATCAACTAAATTAATACATTCCAAGATGATACGACTCTATAACACAGAATTTATTAGTTTGAAAAAATCATCTTGTGGTGTTATATTTGAATGTGTATTTTTATTATTGTCAACGGAACTTGAAGAAATTGACTGTTATCATTGGATGGTGAACTACAACATGTATGAGTATGATAAAAGCTTGTGGAGTACTACATTACTTCGTATAAACAGACTGGGATTCTACGATAGAGTGATTACTCCACTTAATAATAGTGGTCAGGAACTGAGAAATGTCCAGGAGGAAGTCAGTGAAATTTGCAGCTTTTTTGGGGTTGAAGCACTCTATGTAAAGGTTAATGTACCTACAGATAAAGTTTTAATTCAAAAGTGTGACCCTAGGATTCCACTTTTCAATCTAGAAGAATTTAAGTGTCTTAAATTTGAAGGGGTTTATCATCGTCCTGAAGATGAGATCAGGTTCTTCACGCACTGGATACCTAAGGTCATACCTGATCGTGATAAATGCATTAGACATGGTACAAACTATTCCATATCATGGGACCATCGTTTCTGGATGTTTAAGAGTGAACATGTGTATGACTATGTGTCATAATATAATTTTGTATTAATATTCTACATAGCATTATTTCATTAAAAATATATTTTGCCTTACATTGTTATATTTTCATTATTTTTATAGTAAGCTAGCATATCAACAGTTTAGAATGTATATTAAAACATCGGAGATTTGAGAAAAGGAATTTGCATACATCTATTGTCAGACCCATGAGGTAACATTGACAAAATCTAGGTATCAGAATGAATCAATTCTTTATCAACATCCGTTGATAAAGAGGTTACGTGCGCGCACGTAACCTCGTCTAAATTAACCTTAAAAAATGAAATAAAGCTATGTCGACTTTGCATATTTTATTCAACATATCCGACAATTGATGCAGAAAAAGCATAGAGTTTCTTACTTACTTACTTACATTTTTTTCCATAATTTCTTGAATTAAATTTCTGTATTGTGAATCCAAATGGGGAATTCAAGAAAGAGTTTGTTACTTAGTGCGATTTTTTCATAATTTCTTGAATAAATTATCTGTATTGTGTATCCAAGCGGTGACTTCAAGAAAGAGTGTGTTACTTACTTACAAATATTTTCATATTTTCTTGAATGAAATGTCTTCTTTGTGTATCCAAGAGGTGAATTCAAGAAAGAGTTTGTTACTTACTTACTTACCTACTTACAATTTTTTCATAATGACATAATGACATATCCAACAACGGATGTTGATAAGGAATTTATTCATTCTGATACCTAGATTTTGTCAATGTTACCTCATGTGTCTGACAATAGATGTATGCAAATTCCTTTTCTCAAATCTCCGATGTTTTAATATACATTCTAAACTGTTGATATGCTAGCTTACTCTAAAAATAATGAAAACATAACAATGTAAGGCATAATATATTTTTAATGAAATAATGCTATGTAGAATATTAATAAAAAATTATATTATGACACATAGTCATACACACGTTCACTCTTAAACATCCAGAAACGATGGTCCCATGAAATGGAATAGCTTTTACCATATCTAATGCATTTATCACGATCAGGTATGACCTTAGGTATCCAGTGCGCGAAGAACCTGACCTCATCTTCAGGACGATGATAAACCCCTTCAAATTTAGGACACTTAAATTCTTCTAGATTGAAAAGTGGAATCCTAGGGTCACACTTTTGAATTAAAACTTTATCTGTAGGTACATTACTCTCGGTACATTACTCGGTACATTACTCGGTACATTACTCTCGGTATCTCTTGCATGCAAATGAAGTCTGGAAATTTCATTTTTTTTTTATAATTTCTATATTGTGTATCCAAGAGGTGAATTCAAGAAAGATATTTTGTCATTTTAAGATATGTACAAAAGAAAAAGATAAAAATAAATAAAGTTGAATAATTTCGAAGTTAAAAAAAAATAGTTTTTCTTATGAAAAAAAATTATTGAATTAGAACCATCAGTCCTCATCCTTATGAGTATCCAAAACTGGACTTAAGTTTCACATTTGAACTAGAGAATTGTATTTTCCATAATTTTCTTACAAGAAACTAGAGTTTACGGTCAAAAAACTCTTATTAGCTCAGATTTTAAGGAAATAGTTTTATTTTTCGATCCAAAAATAGACTTAAGTTTCACATTTGAACCAGAGAATTGTATTTTCCATAATTTTCTTACAAAAAACTAGAGTTTAAGGTCAAAAACCCTTAATAGCTCGGATTTTACGGAAATAGTGTGTCTGACAATAGATGTACTCAAATTCCTTTTCTTACATCTCTGATGTTTTAATGGACATTCTAAACGCTTGATATGCTAGCTTACTCTAAAAAATAATGAACACATAACAATGTAATATTTTCAATGAAATAATGCTATGTAGAGTATTAATACAAAAATATATTATGATACATTATTAATATCAATTATTAACTTTGGACATTTTGAATCTGTTCCATAAAATAGTTCACCATGTTCTCTCTTGATAATGGAGTTATTGTCTTCTCTTAGTTCGTAATCAGTAGAATAATCATTATTCCATTTTGAATCATACACAATTTTTACTGGTTTCTCATGAACAGGCTCAATATGCTTTTAACAGCCTCTATTTTCTGTCCGTTTTTAAGTTTTGATGTTGCTCCTTACTTTCAGTTGAAGGAACGATTCTTCCAATTCTTGCATTTCACGAAAGAAATTCAAAATGAACTTTGAAAAATTAAGAGAATGTAACTGTGACAAGGTAAAGCACAACAAAACACTACTGAAATATTCCAACTCTTGCATTTTAATGAAAGAAATTCAAAATGAACTATGAGAATCAACAGAATGTAACTGTGACAAGGTAAAGCACAACAAAACACTACTGAAATATTCCAACTCTTGCATTTAACGACAGATATTCAAAATGAACTTCGAAAAATCAAGAGAATGTAACTGTGACAAGGTAAAGCACAACAAGTGACTACTGAAATATTCCAACTCTTGCATTTCACGACAGAAATTCAAAATGAACTTTGAAAAATCATGAGAATATAGCTGTGACAAGGTAAACCACGACAAGACACTACTGAAATATTCCAATTCTTGCATTTCACGAAAGAAATTCAAAATGAGCTTTGAAAAATTAAGAGAATGTAACTGTGACAAGGTAAAGCACAACAAAACACTACTGAAATATTCCAACTCTTGTATTTCAATGAAAGAAATTCAAAATGAACTATGAAAATCAACAGAATGTAACTGTGACAAGGTAAAGCACAACAAAACACTACTAAAATATTCCAACTCTTGCATTTCACGACAGAAATTCAAAATGAACTTCGAAAAATAAAGAGAATGTAACTGTGACAAGGTAAAGCACAACAAGTCACTACTGAAATATTCCAACTTACTCCTGTCTAGGAGTGGTCCTAAGACAGACCCCTGGGGTACACCACACTTCACTTGAAAAGGAGAGGAAGAAATATCATTTAATACAACTTGAAGAGATCTACCACTCAAAAACTATCAAACCATTTCAAATAGTTACCATGAACTCCAAGCGATTGAAGACGTTTGAGTATAATTTTTAAATCCAGTGTGTCAAACGCTTTTCTAAAATCAATAAAGACAGTCAAAGGAATTTACCAACGTTCAAATCATTTATTCACAGTATCACAGAGGGAATGCACGGCGTCCGACGTCGATTGAACTTTCCTAAAGCCGAACTGGGTTTCACTTAGCATCCCCGTTTCCTAAGGTAGCCACAAAGCCTTTCATGAACAGTTTCTTCAAATAATTTTGAAAACAGGGGTAAGATTGATATCGGTCTATAATTTTCAATGTCTAGCTTAGAACCACCCTTTTGAAGGGGGATGACTTTGGCCCTTTTAAGTGCATCAGGGAATTTGCCGGTTTGTTGGGAAAGATTGATTATGTGGACAAGGCATGGTAGACAATAACACATCACTGATTTAAAATTCTTAAGATTATTGCCATCTGTCTCTGCTGAATTAGATTTGATTGTTTTCACAACCTTCAGAATTTCGTCTTCAGTACACGGCTGAAATTCAAAATCACTTCCAATTCCTCTATCTTCCACAAATTCATACTCCAGGAAATCATCACTAGAATTCATCAGCCCTTCAACCTGTGCATTTTGGCCAAAACTTGAAAAAAAACTTAACAAATATATTAGTAATGATTTTTTCATCATTAACATTTTATCCTTGAATCAGTATCGAATTTGGGGCTTCTTTCTTCGTTCCCAATAGATCATTAATAACCTTCCAAGTTCCTTCAGTATTATCCTTATTTAAATCCAATTGATTCATAAAAGTATTCTTTTTTAGCTTTTCTTCCTATCGAGTTCACTTTATTGCGTATTATTTTGAGTTCTTCCAGTTTTTTCGTACATTCACTATCTAGATAATCTACATAAAATTGATTTCTTAAATATGACGCTTCAAGAATTTCTGTAGTTATCCAGGGTTTCCTGGGCTCATTCTTATGGGGTTTCAAACATTTCACTGGGCAAGTCTTATCATATATTGGCTGTACAATCCCCATCATGCGATCAAATGCATCAGAAGTGTCATCTTTCATATCTAAAATTTCATTAAAATCAATGCTGGTCAACTCTTCATAAAACCTCTGTAAACTCTCTTTTTTTAATGATAGAGTCTTCACTTTTTTAATTCATTTATTTTCATTCGGCCACAAGGTACCGTAAAGACAACTGAGGAATGGTCAGAACAAGGGTATAGAGCCACATCAGAATAACTACGGTCCAGATACTTCGAACCAACAAAAATGTTATCTATGAGAGTGGCAAAATTACTCGTAACACGTGTTGGAATATTCACAAGGGGGAAAAGATCATGAGCAACCATCAAACTGAAATAATAAAGATTCGCTCATTTCAATGAAAGCAGATCAAAATTAAAATCACCAATACAAATCAAATCTAGACCTGTACGAGACACCGCACGTGCAAGTTGATCAAACCAGGGCGCACAAATTCTTCCCAGCTAGCACTCGGTGGCCTATACACAACACTAACCAAAGGTTTTCTACTTCCCAAATCTAATTCCAGACAAAAACTTTCAAACTTACCTTCAATCCAAACATCAATATCATTTCTTACTTGGTAAGACAGCAACTTTGAAATCAAACACGGAATTTCTCCTCTATTAAGTGATTTCCAGTTTTTAGTCTCTAAATTATAATCTGGAAAAGAACACAACGAGAAAGAATGTTCCTGGCTAAAAAAAAGTTTGACATATACCAATGAAACTAGCTTTTCCTTGAGAATCAGAGAGAAATTGCAACATATCCTCATAACAAGTAGTAAGGTGGCAATTCCAGACACACAAGTGCATGAATCAGCTTCCCCAGGGTTAAACTGTGAACTTTGAACACAAACACTATTTCTTAACTGTTGAAGTCTAACTTGGTTCATACACGGTTCAAGATCAATTGCTATTGGTGCTGACAAAACCTCTTCCAGACCAAAAGGCCGGCTCATTAAATAGTCAAGTATAGACGCAGTAAAAGTAAATCAATACACAAACCAAACAAATCTCTCTAAATGAAAAGAAAAAAAGGTAGCAAAAGAAAACACAGGACTGAGAATCGACAGTTTTTGAGAATAATAATAAAAATAAGAAAAATAGCGAAAAGGTAGTAACAAAAAGGGCCAAAAAAGTAATACAAGAGAAAAAAAAACAACAAAAAAAACAACACAAATACTATTTCAAATGCATTCACCAAGGGATCTTATTTTTCGCACAGACAGTTCACTCGATAACTTCCTTAGTATGTTGTCGCGGTCAGTCCGTACATGTTTGGCACCGAACCGATCCCTTGCGGCATTTAGAAAATCAAAACGTCACTTTGTATGGGATTCCCATACAAATATGCCCGAACCAGCTAGTTTAGACCTTTGTGAGAAAACTTTTGGAGCAACTTCTTTGCTAGCAAATCAGTAACACCTATCTGTGTTGATAGGACATTGAGCAAAGTCGTTTTAAGGTCAACTCCTGGCTTTTGTTTAAAACCGTTAAAAACAAGACTGTCCAAGATATTTTCTTGATTCCTATCGTCAAGCTTGACTTCAATTTTTTCAATTCGATTCTCTAGATTAAGCATTTGCATTCTACACGCTTTTAGCTCTCGTTCAATACAGTCTAATCGGGGATTGAACTCCAGTGACACAGAATTATACAACTCATTAATTATAGTATCAGCAGAGTCTTTAAGACCAAATTGCGCTTTTCCACATTTTGCAGAAACCTGACAAGATATCTCTGAAGCAATAGATTATTTGGTTTTCTTTAACTCCTGTTCTATGGCGGAAATTTGTGCAAATAAAACAGACTGTGAACCGGGTAATGCAGCAGCTTCATCGGATACTTTTAGTGCAGAAAATGCTTTTGAAATCGACCTGTAAATCTCGGGAAAACGCTCAAGTTCATCAAATGCGAGTTTAACATTCTTCGCAGTTTTAGTAGAAGCTTCTTGAACATTGTTTTCATATGATACAAGGTTACTCTCAGAAACAATTTGCTCATTATGATCCCCGTAGCAGAAGATCAAATAGTTTATATACTTTCCATCATTTTTCATAATTTTTATATTTCGTACAGGCCACAATGGATAGCCTGCAAATTTCACCAGTGCTAAATCGAATTACTTGTATAGCGGCATGATTAACTTGAGCAGGAGAAAAAAAGAAAGAAAAACAACAAATGAGACTTATCTTAAAGTGCCCACGGATGAAGTTGTCACTCACACCTCATGCAGGGTGGCCCAGTGGACCTTGGTTGCCTGCAAAGTTTTTCTCCACAGTTTTCTTACATCCAAAACCACATAGCATCCATTAATTAACAAAACAAGCAAACCAAGTCTTTTTCATACAGTTTTAAAGCAAATCCTTTGTTTACTTGGCCCAAAGCCACACACAGGTAGATCAGTATTCGTGCGAGTGACGTATTTAATGCAATTCAATCTTTACAGTTTCATAAGAGTTTATCCTTGTAACACTTGAAAAACAATCCGATTAACTTAGCTATGGTCACGCTTCAAGAACAAGGTAATATCCAGAAAAAGGTTATTTATTTTTTTGTTCGTCCGCACTGAATGAAAGCTAGTTGAACATTAAACTCTCTGAAGTTTATACGAACATGCGGCCTGCGGGGTTATGTCAACACCAGAGCTTTTGTTATCTGACCTTTTTAAGTATTTTAAACAAAATAGCTATATCAAAACTCGTATTTGATTCATTTGACGAAAAAGGGCGTGAGGGGGGGCTAATTGCCCTCCTATCTCTTTTGTCTCTTAAAAAGCGAGAAAGAACTTTCACTTTCCAAACAAATTAGCCCTCTCTGAAGTATATACGAGCATCCCTTCCATAAGAACCATATATACCGCAGGTCATAACTTACAACACCTGTCCCCGGGCCATGGGGGTTGTGTTGACACGGGGAATTTTGTTATCTGACCAAATGGCTATCTTAAATTTTTATCTGTTGCAAATGGTGTAAAAGGGTGTTGGGGGGGGGGAGGGGAAGCTAGCTGCCCTCCGGTCACTTCTGATTCTTAAAAAGTGAACTAAAACCTTTAATTTCCAATCAAAAGAGCCCTCTCTGAAGTATTTACGAGTATCCATAAGAGCCATATATGCCCCAAGCCCATAAATTACAACGCCTGCCCCCGGACCCTCGGGGCTGTTTTGAAATCGGAGTTTTCGGGGTGTTGTTATCTGACCTTTGAACTAATTTTAACAAACTGTCTATCTGAAAATTCTTATCCGAGGCCTTTTGCAAAAAGGGCTTGGGGGAGGGGGGGCTATCTGCCCTCCGATCTCTTTTGACTCTGAAAAAGCGAACTAGAACTTTTAATTTCCAACCAAATGAGTCCTTTCTGAAGTTTATACGAGCATCCCTTCTATAACAACCATATTGAATTTATTTAGAACCCGTTGAAATACAATGATGAACGGAGTATAAAAAAAAGAAAAAAAGAAGAAGAAAAGAAAAAACAAAGTAAAAGAAAAAGACAGATAATGACAAATAAAACGAAGTTAAAACTCATAGAACAATCGTTCAAGCATAGTAATAAACCAGAAAATGACAGCACAAGCCAATGTAACAAGCACATAGACAAGCACGAATAAAACAAGGACAAAAACTTATAGAACAAGCACGAAAGCAAATAATAAACCATACGACGAGAGAGCTTACATAACAAACACAAAACAATGCACTTGAAATGCATGCTGTTTTTATAGGGACCACCATGGGTGTTCTTTTATTCCCCTCCTGTAAGCTGCAATGCATCTGCTGATGGCAGCATTGGAGTCAATTAGACCGTATTTCTTATTGGCCCTAGACTTACTTGCCCATGGGGGGGGGAGGCTGAGAAGATATTTAGCATACCGGTAATAAATTTGTCGGTCTTGCTTTGATTCCGTTGCCGAAAAGGTACGCCAAAAAGGTGCAAGGTATAAAAAATTCGGGAACGCATATGAGTTATATAATTTAGCTAGCAGCTGGCGATTAAAACAAAGTTTATTGGAAACTATGCCGCCGTAGGCACTGGACGTCCGGCACTGGAAATGGTGAATGAAAAGCTTTTTTAGTTGCTTTAAGAGGGTTCCCAATTGGGAGGCTAAGATAATTCATTTGCAATTTAGAAGCAACCAGTACTTCATTGCGACCAGCATTATATCGTTCGGCAACGGTCCCAGTAGAACAGTAGTACCTTTGAATTTTCAGCGCTAAACTTTAGATTTATTTTTGAATACTGTCTACTCAAAATGGAAATTTTTTTTCATACACCCGTACCGATCGGCTGGCGTTAAAGACATCGTCCGCATAAACAATAAGAGATACATCTATCCCTTCTAAAATACAGGAAGAAACTGCTTGAGATTGTGCGTCGAGAATACAGTTGTTAAACACAATTGGGGATGAAAGGGTTCATTGCCTTACTCCGCGACGAACAGGTATGGTTATCTTTGTAATTATTCCATGAGGCAGATTAACAATGACATTTAAATGATTATACATATCAGACAAAGCACGAATAATACAGGTACTGACCCCGAGTTTATACAATTCAGTGAGGATATGCGCGTGAATTATCGAACCAAAAGCACGACTGACATCATGGCTCCCTAGAATAAACGGCTCTCCAGACTTATCAGCATCAATCAAGACCGACGACAGTGCCGTCAGTGCATAAGCGCACCCTATTCCTTTCTGGAACCCACATCGGTGTGGGGGCATATAGCATTTATCAACCAGCTCAGGCATTATCAACTTCTCAAAAACTTTACAAAAAGTTGTAGCTACCGTTATTGGCCGATATGATGAGCATTCATTTAGGGGTTTATTGTCCCCAGGGCATAACTTACAGCGCCTACCCCTGGCAAGGGGGTTGTGTCAACCCTGGAGATTTTTTTATATGATCTTTGAACTATTTTTAATAAAATGGCTACCTAAAAATTTTCATCGGATGTATTTGGGGAAGAAAGGGCATGTGGGGGGGGGGGGGCTAGCTTCCGTTAAATCACTTTTGAATCTTAAAAATGTGAACTAGAAGGGCATAACTTACAAGGCCTGCCCCCGGGCCCTAGGCAGTTGTGTCGACATCGGAGTTTTGTTATCTGACTTCTGAACTAATTTTAACAAACTGTCTATCTAAAAAAATGTATCTGATATATTTGTGGGAAAAAGGGCTTGGAGGGGGGAGTTAGTTGCCCTCTGATCTTTTTTGACTCTGAAAAAGTGAACTAGAACATTTAATTTCCAATCAAATGAGCCCTCTCTGAAGTTTACACGAACATCCCTTCTATAAGAACCATATTTACTCCCAGGGTATAACTTACAACACCTGCCCCCTGGACCAGGGGGGTTGTATCAACCCTTGAGTTTTTGTTATATGACCTTCGAACTATTTTTAACAAAATGGCTATCTCAAAATTTTTATAGGATGTATTTGGGAAAAAAGGGCGTGGGTAGCTGCCTTTTGATCACTTTTGCCTCTTAAAAAGTGAACTAGAACTTTCAATTTCTAATCAAATGAGCCCTCTCTGAAGTTTATACAAGCATACCTTCCATAAGAACCTTATCTGCCCCTAGGGAATAACTTACAACGCCTGCTGCCCCCGGACCCTTGGCGGTTGTGTCAACATTGGAGTTTCGTCGTCTGACCTTTGTACTATTTTTAACAAAATGGCTGTTAAAAATTTTATCTGATGCGTTTGCAGAAAAAAGGGTGTGGAGGGTGGCTAGTTGTCCTCCGATCTCTTTTGACTCTGAAAAAGTGAGCTAAAACTTTTAGTTTTCGATCAAATGAACCTTCTCTGAAGTTTATACAAGCATCCCTTCTATAAAAACCATATTTGCCCCCAGGTGATAACTTTCAACACCTGCCCCTGGGCCCTGGGGGGTTGTGTCAACCCTTGAGTTTTTGTTATATGATCTTTGAACTTTTTTATACAAAATGGCTACCTCAAAATTTTTATCGGATATATTTGGGGAAAAAAGGGCGTGGGAAGGCCGCTAGTTGCCTCTTGATCACTTTTGACTCATAAAAAGGGCACGAGAACTCTCGATTTGCAATCGAATGAGCCCCCTTTGAAGTGTTTGCGACGACCCCTTTCTTATGAAGTACCCCTGGGAAAAAAAATAATAAAACATAGGAGCTGTACGGTTTTGCTATAGGAAACGCTGTAGCGTTGCCTCTGATTTGGACTATTTTGAACAAAATGGGTATCTAAAAATTTCGATTAGATGCATTTGGGGAGGAGAGGACATGGGTGGCGAATTTCTCTTTGATTATTTTTGACTCAAAAACGGAACTAGAACTTTCAATAGCCAATCAAATGAGTATCCTCCTAAGGTTATTTGACCACCCCATCCATGAGAACCTTGCATGCCCCCATGGTACAACTTACAGTCCTTACCCCCGGGCTCTTTGGCGTTGTGTCGACCCCGAAGTTTTTGGTATCTGATTTTTGGACTATTTTGAACAAAATGTCAATCTCAAAATTTTGATCGGATGCATTTGGGAAAAAGAGAGTGTAGCGGGGGGGGGGGGACTAGTTGTCCTCAAATCACTTTTGACTGTTAGAAAGAGAACTATAACTTAAATTTCCAATAAATTGAGCCTCCCACAAAGTTTTTTCGACCACTCCTTCCATAAAAACCCTGTATACCCCTGGAGTGTAACTCGAAACACCTGCCCCCAGGCTATGAGGATTTTGTTGACCCTCAGTTTTGTTATTCAATTTTTGCCTGTTTTGAACAAAATGGCTATCTACAAATTTCGAACAGATACCTTTGGAGGAAAGAAGGCGTGTAGGGGGGGGACTAGTTGCTCTCTGATCACTTTTGACTCTTAAAATGGGCACTAGAACTTTAAATTTCCAACCTAATGTGCCCCTCCGAAGTTTATACGACCATTCCTCCATATGAAGTGCCTCAGGGAAAAACTAAACTTATAAAAACTAAACTTTTTCGCATGATCACAAAAGGTCTCTGCTGTGCAGGTACCGATCTCCTGATTCAATGCTTTCAGCCGGGAGTTCAAAGCGTGGTTGGGGGCAAATCATCCGACGCTTCCCGTGTATTCCCCCAGATTTCTCCAGGTACCCATTTAGAGCTAGGTCGACTTTGGCTGAGCTTACAGGGTCACACCATTGACCCCCGTTCCAAACCAAATAACCAGCGACACCAGGACTCGAACCCCCGACCTCAGGATTTCAAGTCCGGAGCGCTAACCACTTGGCTAGGAAAAAATAGCAGTGATAAAACATTGAAGCCTTATGGCCTTTGCCATAGGCCAAGCTATAGCCCTGTCTCTGCTTACATCCTCACTACACCCACAATCTTTACTAATAATACTACCCAGCTGAGTTAAGCTAACCATTTCATCGAGTTTCGAAGCTTCCGAAGAACTTCCGAGAAGTTCCGAAGAAGTTCCGAAGAGGTTTCCGAGTGACGAAACTTCGGAAGAACTCCTAGGTTTCTGGTGAGCTTAAGTTTCACGAGAGCACAGTGATGTTTGAAAGAGAGATCTTCGTCGAATAAAATACGTACCAAGAAATCGAACATGTCCATCAGGGGGACGAGTTATATCACCATGAGTGGTAGAAATAGTTTGAACCAAAGGACAAGAAGTCCCTGATCTGGAAAAAAATAAGTAGACTAGATTTAGCTAGATTTACGGCAAGATGATTTGCAACAAACCAAACAAAGGTTCTTTCTAGAACAGAATACGCTTTCTTGATAAGGGAAGAATGTTTAATTTATGAGCACGCAAGAGTACTATCATCTAAAAAAGCAAATAGCTTGGTCCTGAGATCTTTGTCCTGTTTTTTTCCTAGTTCGTGGATTTCAGCCTATTTCTAGAAAGTGGTAAGGGTTTAGTCTCGGTGATTTTTAAGGAAAGAGTGGACCCTCATGTCAGGATTGGTGAATATAACATTACATTTTGGAAAGCTGCTTGTCATTCTTGCATGGGGCCAAAAAGGTTTGTTATTGCTAGTAATTGAGCCAGAGACTGCAATATGTGGGTTGAAATGGAGTTTTCTTGTCTGTGTTGGAGAAGACTATATGCAGCTATGCACATAAGCTTTTGTTCTATTGATCCGTGTTTCTGCTTTCGAATGGAAAGCTCCATTCTAGTAGGTAAGCAGGCAGGCACCACTTTCTAATCCATATTGCGCTACAATCAAAAGATGTGCAACGATCACCTGGGCCAATTAACAAAGATATTGAAGCTTTCCCTTTGCTCCTTTGTAAGTAATCATGTTAGAAAGTTGGCCGCCGGCAAGAAAATCTTCTTTTCATCCAAGACAGATAGATTTTTCCCTGATGATCAATAGTCTTTGATGAGCTGACCGTGTATGGGATCCATTTTATCCTACAAAAATTCATGCTTTACACATTTAAAAAAATTGTGCCTTGGTCATGTTTTCGATTAGGAGTTGGCACCTTTTGCTATTTGGTGTAATTATTTTTTCTTTCTGATATATTTGTGATATATTTGTAAGCCTTTGTTCTATTGATCCTTGTTTCTTTTTTCGAATGGAAAGCTCCGCTCTAGTAGGTCTAGTAGGTCTAGTAGGTCTGAGATCTGGATCTAGAGCTGCGTCACTAGGGGGAACAAAATTGTGATCACAAATACTACAGCAACTTCGTTTAGTTTGTTCGGATACAGCAATAAAAAGATCATTGATGAATATAAGGAGTAAAACAGGTTCTAGAATAGACCCTTGAGGGACACCAAAGTCAACACGGAACTGATCTTGAAGCTTGGGGTCAACACTGATAGACTTTCCAGATAAATAAGTTTCAAACCAATGATAAATGATTCACCGTATCCCTATGTGCTCCATTTTGGATAGTTGGATAGTATGTCATATGCTGTATCACAATTTCCCTGACATCAAGGAAAATTGCAGCTGGAATTCTACCCTCATCAAGTGCCTTGTGAATGAACTTCACCTAGGCTATGCAAGCATGTTCTGTTGAGTGTTTAGGGCAAAAACCAAACTGATTGTAATGGAAAAATTGTTTTTTATCAAGAAGCGACAAAAGTCTAGAGTACATACATTTTCAAAATTTTACTAAAGGCTAATAAAAGTGAAATTGGTCGATACTTAGAAGGATCATCTCTAGAACCAACCTTATGGAGAACAACTAATCTGGCAGTTTTTAGGGCACTAGGAGAAGTTCCATTCAAAAATGATAAGTTAACAAGAATCGAGAGAGGAGATAGAATGGAGGGTAGAATAAACTTTAAAGGCTTGGCAGGAATTTGGTCAGGTCCACAAGAGGAAGATCCTATTAGCTCAGAGACGATTCTCTGTACTTCAAACTTGGAAACCAGATCCAAAGCCATCGATTTTTGAAAAGAAGGACCGAGGTACTTTTTAAAGTCACTGGTAGAAGAAGCACTAACCAAAATATCTTCAGAAATTAATTTTCCAATGAATGAAAAGTAAGAGCAATACTCATCCATTATGATCTTACTATTAGTCGTCTCTACCCTCTTAGAAATTAATTTATTTGGCAAATCATTTCTTTTAGAATTTGGATGAAGAACTGTGTTTATAAGTTGCCAGGTTTGTCTCATATTCTTGCCGAATTTAGAGAACATCTGGGAGTAGTAAATATACTTGGCTTTACGAATTAAGCAATTCAATAAATTTCTTTCAAGATGATGATGGGAGTTAGAGGATTTGAATGCCTTCCACAATTAAGTCTTTCTTTTAGTACTCTAAATAAGAGCTGAAGTCATCCAAGGGGCCCGAGGAACTGAACGCTTGCAGCTTTTAGCAGTTGAGGTTACACAGCAACTATCAAAAAAGACCTGTTTGACCAGATCATAGAATTGATTGAAAAGACTTAGAATTGATTGATTGAAAGAAATTGATTGATTGCCAGACCGACTTGAATCGGTGAGAAACTCCCAGGAGGTGTCAGACAATCAAAATTTGCACTGTTCAAGTTGATGTAACGGACTGGTAAATTACAAGGAGTAGAAGGAACTGAAGCTAGATCAGAGATTGAATAATTTGTAATACATGGAAAGTGGTCAGAGATATCAGATATGATAACAAAGCTTGAATTAGGCATTAAAGTTGAAAAAAAAATTGTCGATTAATGTGGCAGATGTGTCAGAAACTCTAGTAGCTGATACAAGGAACCATAGTAAAGGATAAAGAAGACGATAAAGAGTCATAAGAAGTTGTAAGTGAATTTTTTAACAGGTGAATATTGAAGTCTTTTAAAAGGATAATTTCATAATTACTTCTGCATATTTCAGACATAATTTTGTCAAAAATTCTTAGGAAAGAAGGTATCGACCCACTTGGTGGCGGTATATTTCTCCAATGATGGTTTTCTTGCTGTAAATTAAAATTTTAATGAAAAAACACTCAAAACACCATCCAAAACTTACACAGATCACTACGCAAAGTATAATCCAGGTAATCAAGAATAAAAACTATAAAGCAACCTTTTTTTCTCTTCAACATATTTACAAACCAAGTCATATCCAGAAATATCCAAACGCATGTCATTACCTTTATGGAGAAATGTTCCCCAGTCTTCAATGGTAGGAAGAAAAGAATTAGCTATGAGAGACTTCAAAATATTAAAGAAAAACAGAGTTCTTAGATGTCTAGATGAAGAACTGAGAAATTAATACCAGAATTTACATTTTTGGTCATGTCATATCTATAGACACAATTTGCAGTGGCATTACTAGTCAAAGAAGAGATATTAGGTGGGGCCCCAGATGAGTCATTAATTAAATTTAGAACATTTAGAGGAGTTATCTCAAGCAATTTAAATTGAATAGGAATAGAGTTATTAAAACTAGAGTGATCGTCATCAACAGTTGTTATTTATAAGAAGCGGATGTAATAAAAATCTGGACATAGTTAAAGAGGAATGTGCAGAAAAAGAAAGAATGAACAGGAAAATTAATAGAAAATTATTTGTGCAATGATCAGAAAATAGAATCATTGTATAAAAGAAAAAAAAAAAATCATTAGCAATGTAAAACACAGTGAGGTGTTTAGCTATCAAACCAATAAGTTTGCAAGAAAAACATATAAACTGAAAAGATAAAAAGAAAGAGAGAGAATTTAGTAGCCTATAGTTGGTCCATTGTATGCAGAAAAAGAATTCAAACAGAAGATAAAAAAAAGAAAACTGGTTGGGAGGCAGGTAGAAGGAAAAATAGCGAAATTCTGGGGGAAACGCTGAAAAGAAAGAGACAATGATGTAAAAGCAAGATTAAACATATAAGTAATATATAAGGAACATACAGCAAACATTGAAAGAGCACACAGAAAAAAAATCAAAAGATAGGGCCAAAACTGACCGATTAAAGTAGTAATCAGAAAAATAGCCAAAAATATACCAACAATACAACGTAGCTGCGTGATCAAAATAAAATACGGACAGACAAATGACTAGCAAACAACAAGAAGAATGAAAAATAAAGCAGTGAGAACTACACTAAGCATGCTTAGCGCTGAGACTGGCAGGAACAGATGCTCCAGCACGATCAATATCACCTTTAGTCGCTATCTTACGGGAACTGGACTGATCAGTTTTTATAGATATGTTGCCGTCTACTGTCCAAGCATTTCTTAAGCCTAGCTTACTGTTAGCATAGGAAAGAAGAGTGAGTCTATTCTTAGTCAAGGATTCATTCACTGAAATTCACGTACCCTTCAGGTTCTTTCCGTTTTTCAAAATGATTGATTGAAGCTTCAGTTTGGAGAAAGTAACGACGATTGGACGAACGGTAGTGTTAGTTTTCCGACCAATCCTGCGGGCTGAGATAATGTCGTCAGCTACTAGTGGGATTCCCGGGAATTTCGAGCTACAAAACTTAAGAAATTTATTTTCTGTATTTTCCAGGATCGAAACGTCCTCGTCCAGTCGAAACACCATAGTCTGATTATTTAGAGAACTCTGTTCAATAGTGTCGTTCTGAAAAATTAATTTGTCCTCAAGGTTTACCATAGTAGTCTGAGCTTCTTTGCTCGTCGAATTTACGTTAAGCAATTGCTGTTTCAATACTTTCGTGCTGGCTTTTCATTGCAGATAACTTTGTTTTAACCATTTTTTTCTAAATCCAGACACAGGCTGTTATAGATATCATTCTTAATGCCTTCAATGACTAAGTCACTTAGACTGCCCGGGTGGGACTGCAAAGAGATAGCTTTCAGAACTTCGTCACTAATTCTCATTTCCATGTCTTTTTCAATACGTGCGAACCAAAGATCAGACTTTCCTTTAAGTGCATTCAGGTGGTTTGTAATTTCAATAATCTGCTCCTCTATACTCTCTACAGAGAACTTAATTTCGCTGTCTGAGCGTGTTTTGCAAGGTGGCACTAGTCCTCCTTTCTTTCTACTGGCCATCTGGGACAATAATTACTATACTGCGGTTAGTTACTTGTAGGCAAGGCATGAACACGGCCACTGGACACAACTAGAAATTATGCAGCATCAGAGAAGAAGGATTTATATGACACTAATAGATTCTGGGTCTGATGTGGAAGTGGGGAACACAAACAGAAGAAGATTGGGCAGCTCAATTCCGTTAAATAGTGACATCACACAATTAACGATGATTATCAAAATTTTCTGCCAATAATTCACAAACTTTCAATAAATTCAATTGACTATTTTTTTTTTAGCTTTTCACAGTTATAAGTTTAACTGATGATTATGTATCTTTTTACTGTCCACTGCATTCCCTGGATAATTTTAAATAGATCGTCATTTCGTAATGCGTTATACAGATAATAACTCCAGTTAATTAACTTTTTCTAACAAACAACAGTTCCCTGTGTATAAAGAGACCAAAAAGAGATGACTTAAAATCTAGTAATATTAAAAACCTCTGACAACTTGTGAAACATTAACTGTTCTGCAGTACAATTTGTCTGACAAGAATGGTAATAACTGTGTTTGCTTACTGTTCATAGGATCACAGTATCCAGATTGATCATAAGCTTGGTCCTAGAATTAAAGTGTTTCCAAATAAATTTGACTTATAATCCACCTTAGTAATTTATTAGCTTCCACTTCTTAGAAAGTTACCAATTTTTTTCGCAAAAAAAAAAAAAATGTAGTTTTTAGCGTCTTTTAAGCCTTATTCCTTGTAAAAAGTGGCGTAATGTCGTCAAAATCCTTGGCGGGGAGGGGGGGGGGGGCAAAGTTGGAGCCAATTTTCCTAAATCAAGTGAAAATGACACCGAAAACTGAAAAATGAGTCTTATATTACCATAAAGGCAAAGATATACTAAAGAAAAGCGACATGTTTTTCTGGATACTTGAATTATTCAGGCTTGTCCTAATTTTGACAAGATTTTTTGCATAAAATAAATTATCTGGGGGGGGGGGAGGAACTGAGGTTCGCAAGGTGGGGAAAACTTGGGTTTTGAGGGGCAGCTGCCTCCCTGCCCCATAGCAAATTAAGCCCCTGCTTGTAAAAATAGTGGTTCGCTCTTTATAGGGTCTGGAGTTGAGTCAGGGAAAATATTGATACAATATAAGGACAAGACCTTCACTAAAATTTTTCTATCAGCTTAATCAAATACCTAATCATAGTCTATGAAAATATGAAAATATGTCTGATTGTTCAGAACTTTCCATTTATAACCTAAGAGTAAAAATATGGTCAACACATCCTCTCTATTTCCTACAATCACAATTTTATTAATTTATATAAACATATCCTTTGTGCCATAAGCAGAACATTACTGATAGTCTATTGATTTTAACAAGCAAAATATTACTGAAGAATTATTATTAGAATTGATAGCTGAAGTATACCTAATACTGGAAGTTTCTTAATTTTACAGTTACTATATACAGTTTTACTTTATATAGTTTTTTTTCTTTTCTCCTCTCTTATTATGTTGAATGAGATTCGAACCCCGTTGTTTAATAATATTACTAATGGTTTGGAATTTTGATAAATTACAGGACATTTTCAGTTTGGATAAAATTAAGTCAAAGGTTATTGTGTAGCAGTTGTTTTTTTTTTGGTTGATTTTTCTCACATTGTGTTTATATTTTTGAGATATTGTTGTATTTTTTTTCCTTCCCTGATTTGTTTTGTGTGGATTTTGCGATTGATACGAGGTCCTCCACAAGCTATGCTTCTTGGGACCTCTAGCGGTTAAGTGTATTTATGTATTTATTATAGTATTTAATAAAGTGAATTGAATTGAATTAAATAAAAATCTAGCTGAACAACCCAATATTTCTTTTTTAGTTTCAACGAATTTAAAATACTTTACGATGCTATAATTATTTACATATTATTACGAGAGATACATATGCACTTGTTACAATATGTTAATTCAAATTAACCCTTGTGTATAATTCCCTTTACTGAAAAAACAAACTTGGTTAAAAGGTACTCTCAGCCTTTTTTCATACTCCAAAATATCTTTTGAATGCTATTTATTTCTAGATATATGGAAAAATTATTTGCCGATTTGCTTGAAGGTTAAGAAAAAGTTGGCAAGCTGCTGTTCCAAATAACAGATCGATCCGTACTTTAGAATTAGCCCCATTACTGACCAGCAAACAAATTATGACTTACATGTACGTTACAAAATTTTCTCACCGCATTATGATTAGCTAAGAATATAGCAGGCAATAATAACAATGAAAATAATATGGGCAGAAATTACTAAGATAATAACAAAAACACGAATGATAATATAACGGCACTGAAATAACAGTAGTATTGTCAATAAAAAGTACGGTATGATAGTAATAATAACAGCATATATATATATATATATATATATATATATATATATATATATATATATATATATATATATATATATATATATATATATATATATATATATATATATATATATATATATATATATATATATATATATATATATATATATATATATATATATATATATATATATATATATATATATATATATATATATATATATATATATATATATATACATATAAATATATATACTATATATGCTATCTTTATATGTGAGTAATAATTGCCTATGTATAGATTTTTCCTCGAAAACGGTTCCACATTTTTTCTCGCATAAAAAAACGATCTAGATAGGTCAGAAGTCTGAGAAAAATCGTTAAGAGCCTTACTTTTGGTTTTTGCAAATGACGTCATGTACTATTTTAGTACATCCCATAAGCATTTCTTATGACATCATATGTGGCATCATATAAGCGTTTTTTTATATGATGTTATGCATAGCATAAATAAAATTGTTGAGTTCTCAACGCAACAGTTATTTATATAATATAATTTCTGTTGGAAGGCCAAAAAACAAAATTTGCAGTTGCAGTTACTATGAAAAATGATTCTTTGGAACCAACACCAGAACTAATGTGTCAAAAATGAAAATGAAGAGAAAAGACACAGGCGATTAGAATACATGCGAAAATGACAATTAGAGCGTGTTAAAAATGAAAATAAAGAGCAAAGACACCCGCAGTTAGAAAAAATAGGACAACGAACAAGTGAAGGAGTCAAAAATGAAAATGAAGAGCACTGACTCAATGAAAATCAACCTGGACAGCGAGAATCAAAACGTTACAGAATTTAAAATGATAGCAATGATGATTGGATTTGGGATTATAACATGGATAAGGTCATCAGTGCCTGCTATATCTTTGTTAAACAAAAAAAAGGTGGCGATATGTATGCCATAATGAGGAAAGATAAGCTGAGGCTTAACGAAGCAAACAAATTGAAAATAATAGCGGTGCTGATTGGGTTTTGGATTTTCACATGGATAAGGTCATCAATACCTACCATACCTTTGAATATCAAACATATGGACTGGATAATTCGTTGGAAGAAAAAGAAATTTTTGTCCCAAAGGCAAAAGAAGTAGTTTTTGTCCCGCCACCTGAACAATTAAAAGAAACAAAGATGGTCGTCAATGCCTTCCATACCTAGTAAAATCAAAAACCTGGACTAGATAAATCGTTGGAAGAAAAATAAGTTTTTGTCCCACCCCTTGAACAATTGAAAAAACAAAGGTTCGGCGATTTGTCTTTCAAAATGACAAAAGACAAGCCGAGGCAAAACTTTTGTTTCTATTGATGTTAGGCTTTAAAATCACTCTTTAGTTTTCTTTGCAAACTTGCTTTTTGAGAAACGTTTTTTTTGTAAATACAGTTCGTTTTTGTTCGTCATAGTTGTAGTATGGGTTCATATTTAGAGTCCTTTTAAAGTATTTTTAAGTTTTTCTACTTAAGATTTAAGATGTTCGGCTGTAACTTCAATTTTGGACAAAATTTGAACATTCAGTCAAAGTTTTAGAATTCAGTCAAAACATTCATTCAGTCAAAACATTCAGTCAATAGTTTTTTTTACAATAAATTTCTAACAATAATTTTTCTATTAATATTTGGGTGAATTTGAATAGGGATTTTTATTGATACCAATTGAAAATCCGCGTAAACTTTCGTCTACTATTGCGCTTAAGCCATGTTGACTATTTGGTGTTTCATATTTTGAATGACTTTTTTTCATTTTTATTTCTTTATTTATTTTTCTTTCGGTTGGCCCAGTATAAAAGGTTTGTTAGTTGCTTGAGCATCGGAGACAAAACAATTTTGGATGCCACGAATCATTTCAGCCACATTTTTTTTATAGATTTTGTCATTTGTGAGGTCCCCTTGTCCCTACAACTTGCCCAAAATCTAGGCTAGTTAGTCTTAAGTGAATATATATTGAAAGAAGAGACGAAACCATACTGATTTCGTCAATAATGAAAAGTCGTGTCTCCTTAAGTGTCTTTCTCAAAGTAAGAAGTTTTTCAGTGGAGAGAGGTGTGTTTAAGCCGTCGTTTCCTAATCAATATGTAATCTAAAACAACTATGTGCTGGGGTTATGTCCAGGGATCATCAGATCATCATTGATGATAACATCATCAACCCTAAAATTACTCTTCTATTTACTGCTGCTATAGTACAGTGGCTATTGGACTCTCTTTCTGACAAGGGAGATTGAAGTTTGAGTCGCTCTATAGTAACTGCAGTGAAAATCTTCAGTCCTTTCCTTTAACTGTTTTCTTCAGTCCTTTAGCAGTTCACATTTCTTTATGTGAATTCTAAAAAAACTCTTTACAACTCTCGTCAGCATGCATTTTTCCGTGTTTAGCACACTGATATGATTCCCTAGAGGCGAGCAATTCTTTTAACATATTTGACGTCATATTTTAGAGGTCAATTAGATTACATCATATTTAGGCTCTAACACTAATCGACTCTTGTATAATTAATTAAAAAAAACTTTTCCCACAAAATAAGTTTTTCAAAGAAAACTAAAAAAAAAATATAAATGTTTTTACTTTCATAAATTTAATAAATCAAATAATATTAACATTTTGATTACTAAATATCAGTACATAAATATCAAACTGACAATTCACATTAATTTGTATTTTTTCAGTAAAGTGCAAATTATGTTCTGGCCTTGGAAAGGCATAGGGGTTTTAAGTCCTACTCATGTTAATTTCTGCTCGTTTTGAGATTGACTCGGTTATTTATTGTAATTTCTGTTCGTTTTGGGTTTTCTTTATTTATCGATGCTGATTTGTGGTAGTTTCACGCGTGGCAAATTATTTGATTTTATTTTGTCTCATTTTTTGTTTCGTGGAATTCTTTACTTTTTTTGAAAAAATTGTTTTTTGGAAAATTTTTTTTCAAATAATTTCTGTTCGTTTTATATTTAAATAGTCTTTTAAGAAAAAAAGAAAATAATAATTTAAATCTTTTCGTTTTTTAAGACTATAGTTTGACCTGCTATTTGTATGCTGGAGAAGATTTTCCATCAATTTTTAACAATTTACGGCCTTGTAAATATCTGGACAGAAATAGTAGTGTTTAATTTAGTTTCATAGCTCCTCTAGTTGACCTGAAATAAAAAGCTTGATTACATTCGCAAGAAAAATCTGTTTACTTTATTTGATAGCTTGGATACACTTACGCTATTGTGAATTGGTTTAATTTTAAGAACAGAAGTAGCCCCGAAAGTTCGAACATAATACCCTCAGTTGTTCTTGGGATGGCTGAGATGCCTTATTGGGAATTAGCATTAACACAGTGTATTTTGATTTAATCTTAAGGCATCATTTAGTTTTTAACCATAATGGGCAAATAGGAGGGTGGGCGTGGGAGGGGGACTAGTTGCCCTCCAATCACTTTCGACTATTAAAAAGGGCATTAAACGGAGTTACTCTGAACTAAGAGTACCTTTTTTTCTCCTTTATTTCGTAATAAATTTTGTAAATGGGAACATAACAACCTAGAAAGACATTTCCATATGTATTTCTGACCGCTGAAGAGGGTGGACGTTACAGATTTTTTCTATCCCTTCCCACAAGGCCACAATTTCTTTTTGAAAATGGTTTTCAAAGTCACCCACACTTTGTCCAACTTTGAACGACGTTATTTTATTTTATGTACTGTTCATGTAGTTTCCTAATTTGTTCAAATTTGGCCATGCTTTCGGTGAGTTTGAACAACCACTTATTTACAGACTTTTCCCTCTAAGATTCAATGTAAAAAGGTCACTTATATTGCACAAAATTAAGAAAAATACAGAAAATTAGACTAAGATCATGTCAAAAAATAGAATTTGCGGAAAAATTCCGGAAAACCGGAGGCTAGAATTTGTGTTCTTTGCAAAGTTTTTTTTTATGACTTTGTAACTTCACGGCGCCCTGCAATTTGGAAGGAGCCATGTCCTTTTCTAACGAGTGGTCCACGAAAACATATCTTTCTTCAACAACACTGACATCACCTTTCTTGGGCCAGTTGTAACTGAAGTCAGCATTTCTCACACGTTCCATAAATTTGAACTTCACCATCCCCTCATCTGGAAAGTCTTCTGTTCGCCCAATGTATAATTCTTTCTCATAGAACACAGCATAGAAGTCAGACAGTTTAATTGGGAGACCTGAGTCCTTCTTACAAGTAGAATTGTCACCACCCTCATGTTCACTGTTCTGGCCTTCATCCCAACTAAGTTCACTGGAATTGTCGCATAACTTACAACTCTTGTCCTGAGGGCTGTGAGGGGGTTGTCGTCCTCAAAGACCTAATTTACAGAATTTAAAACTACGTTGAATAAAATGGCTATCTCAAAATTTTGATTGGATGTGTTTGGGGAAATGGTGGACGTGAGAGGGGGGTTAGTTGCTCTCCAATCACTTTCGACTATTAAAAAGGACACTAGCCCTATGAATTTTCAATTGAATGAGCCTTTTTTGAAGCTTCTACGATAACGCCTTCTATAAAAACCTAATATGCCCCAGGGTAGAACTTACAACCCTTGTCCCAAGGGTTGTGGGGGAGTTTTCTCCTCAAAAACATATTTTCTATCTGGAAATCAACTACTCTGAACAAAATGGCTACCTAAAAATTTTGATTGGATGTGTTTGGTGGAATGAAGGGCGTGGGGGAGGGCTAGTTTCGACTATTAAAAAGACAGCCTTGCAGTCCGGCTTAAATAGCCGGAGCTTGAGCTTCAGTGAGTATGCTGGATTCCTCCACCCATTTCTTAGTTCATTGAAGGTGCTTTCTGCGCAGGCAATGCGTTCGGTAATTTTTCGATCAAGGCTACCATCACATTTAATAACACTACCAAGGTACTTGAACTTCAACCTCCTCTAGTGCATCAAATCTGACTTTGAGTGGTGGGGCAGGTAGGGTATTGACGTTGTTTCTCATGATTTTTATTTTCTGTCTACTGATTGACAGACCAACTCGCCCAGCCATGCTGGAGAGTACAGCGATATTATTCTGCAGCTCCTCTTTTAAATGAGATAGGAGGATTATATCATTAGCAAAATCACCGTCACAAAATGTGCGGTTTGGTTCAGCTGAATTCCACCTCTGAAATTTCATATCCGAAGTACATAGACGATGAGAATAGCAAATAACACTGTGGAGACGATACATCCTTGAAGGACAGCAGACATTGAACCATTCGGTAGGGTCCCCATCATCAGTCCATACAGCACGTAATTGATTCTCGTATAGCGTACAATGTTTCACAATTAAAAAAAATTTATAAACAATGTTCTAATTGAAAAAACCAAGAATCTACAGTCGAATCACTCTGCCGTGGGAATTTTATGTGGTTTTCCCTGTACCGCTTGTGACCGTGTCACTTGTGCCATCAAGGATTCAAGCTGTATTATTAAGGATCGCGCCAACTGCGCCGTTATGGAATTGCTCCCCTTGTGCTGCTTAGGTTTTAACTTGAGCCACTGAGTCGATATAAGATTGTGCCGCTAAAGATTACACCACTTGTAAAGGGGAGTAAGATATATGGGTTACCGCGCCACACTCTATGAGAGAAAATAATATAGATTAAATAATAAATTTTAATTTTCTTGTGAGGTGATTCATTAGGCTGGGGAGCCGTCAATCCAGGAGCGTAATCATTCTTCATAGAGTTATCAGATTCCATGGGAGCGTTGCCTATGGAGTACAATTGAACTAGTTATCTACTGTGCGATGAGATACAGGCATATAATAAGAACAAACACAAATATAATGGTTATAGCCTAGCTACTATACTAAAGATTTTTTTTTTGTTTTTTCTACATCTAACACTGATGACTCCTACATTTCCAACTGTCTCAAACATTATCATGGAAAATGTTTTATGTGGTTGGGACTATTCTACTATAACTACAAGATTTTTTTTGAAAATTCACCTTTTACAAGTTTTTATCCTTTGCTACCTATAGGATAATTATGCTTCCTAATTATCCTTCGCTAAATTAATGGGGAAATGCATCGATTTTATATTAACCCTGTCTAAGTAACTAGCAATACATACATACATACATACATATATATATATATATATATATATATATATATATATATATATATATATATATATATATATATATATATATATATATATATATATATATATATATATATATATATATATATATATATATATTTATATATATATATATATATATATATATATATATATATATATATATATATATATATATATATATATATATATATATATATATATATATATATATATATATATATATATATATATATATATATATATATATATGAACGACTTAAAGCATATAATAATATGTACACTACATTCACTGGTAATCATTAAAATACTTTCACTTGGTTTGTTCGTTATATACTTCTGATAATAAGTTATCGAAGCTGCTAATTTATAAAAACTATTAAAATATGACATGTGTAAATTCACACCTATTTTAGCACCTTACGTGTCTCTTAGCGTACTCACTCCTTCTGTTGTAAATTATGGTCCTTTACTCCTTTCGGCTCGGCAAAGAATTTTAAAATACTTACAATATAGTTTCTTCACAGAATAGTTTGAGCATGGTTATGTTCATCTTGGACGAAATGCTTTCTCTAATTGTCAAACGGGAAATGATACTTCCAGGTACAGGTGTGTGGAATTCTGATATCAGAGTTCATTCTCACCTGCTGTTTTTGGATAGTTTATAAGTTGCTTTGTCGTTGAGGGGTTGAACATTGGGACCGCGTTGATAATAGATGGGTTGATTTTCTTCTCAACATATCATTCTTGGGATATTTTAAAGTACATAGAGAATGTATTTCTCGTATAAAATTGGTCGTTCGTGCACTTAGAGATTAAGTTCTCTTAAAAAATTGTTCGTACATGGCTTGCATCTATTAGATTTTGCAGTGATTCCTTGGTTAATCACAGGGGAATTGATGTTTGGATTTGGAATGGGTCGACATCAAACTTTAGTGACTCCTTTAACGTATCGTTTTTAACTTGTTGGAGGAGTATATTGTCACTGAGGGGTTAGTCACTGGGGTTAATTTTGGTTTCTGTAATTCAGTGGTTGGTTTCTAGGTCCATTTTTCAGAAATTATATCGTAACATTTATGGGATAACAAATATAGGAATTTTTCGCATTTGATAGAGGTGATAGGATGGCTCCCAAGAAATGGTCGAAAGGGATTCAGCGCGCGAATATGCAACACGTAAATAATTTGGGTTCAACTAATATCATAACTATATAGTTATATAGTGCATGGGTCAATAAGGATTATCAAGGGTGATATTTATGTACTTATATCTTGTACTGGTCGATGAGGTTCTAAGGATTGATGTGTTTATATAGTTCGATAATGCACTGGATACTGAGATTTATTAAATAGCGTTAACTGATATATAATATGGTTTGTGACCGAGGGACAACGATCAAAAAGATAACCGTAATTTTCGTCCTAGCTTCGTTGCCTGTAATTTATGGTGAGTACTCTTCGTTGGTTGAGGGATGATGAAAATAGATGCTACTAGGTTGTATCTGCACTGGACTGCGTATTGTAATTAATGATTTCCTATAGGTCATTCCAATTCCTGTAATAAAAATAATGAGGCAGAATCAGACGTTCTTTAAAATGAGTAGTCATAATACATAATAGGTAATACGATTGGGTGCATTTATGGCGATTTTTACGCTACAAGACAGTATTAAACAAATACATTAGTATTATTACACATATATTGATTTTAACAAAACGCCATTATTATCAAGTTGGTTTGAAATATATAAAATTTCCATTGGGAAACCTAAAACACAGAAATTTCTTCTAATTGTTATAGAATAATGACGATATAAAAGATTAATTCCTTTAACTTTAAGTAAGTCCTCTGATTATGCTCCTTAGTATACGCTATTACACACACTTTATTTTAATTTCCTTCAACACTTATTTAGTTCTACATTAGATTTAAAATAACCCTTTAAACATAAGTTACGCTACATCATAAAGTTTGAGGTCTCAGTTTACAACATATCTCATGTCTTCATTGTTCACGCACGTCCGTGCAGTTTAAGAAACGCATGTTGCAGCATCGTAACCGCACAGTTTTACGTAAACGAGACTTACAATGAGGGAACTAGACATAGCAAAGACGAGTGGAGACCTATATACCCACTCGTTTTCTAATGTCTTCCCTTTTTCTTGGCTTAGACGTTCTGATGGGGTTCCAGGTTTAACTTCTGAATTTCAGCCGTTTCCCCGTGTTCTTCCTTTGGGTTTTGCCTTCTTAGTCTCAAAAGTCTTCCATAATTAAAAGTCAGTAAGGTTCTCATGGTCAGGGAAATCGCGAATACGAAACATACGGTCATTAGCATGTTACACTTGAAACCGATTGGTAACAATCCATATCCGTTATCCCTGTGCATTAGAATCTGGACTTATTTAGTAAATAGTGCGACTTGGGAGAATAACATTTCTCTCGTTCCTGTGAGCTATCCTTTTTCGTCAATTCTTTCTGTTTTGGATCATATTGAGGTTTTCATTTCCTCGCTTTCTATATTGGGAATAGTGTACGACAGGTTGATTGCCTTAAAAATGGTAATTTTAGGACTTATTATATTTATGCTCGTGGTAATTAACGGCGTCTGAACTGTTGACCCTTTAGTTACAAGTCAACCTCCTTGTTTTACGGTTATCGTGCCCTCATCTTGTAATAGTAATTCGGTCCTGTAACTTGGATCGATTCTTTCAGTATTATTATAACAAGACAAAGTTCCAACAGTTTCTTTGGGAACAGAAAATAACCAAAGATCATATTTAAGGTGTATGAATATTTCTCGTTTAGTACTTCCTATCAAAGCTTCGCAACAATCAGGTATTTCTTCCTATTGTGTGTTTTTTAAAAATATAGCTCACATACAAAGATCCAGATTTGACATTATATATAGGTAAAGTTAGTTGGCGTACTAGGTTTTTGAATATTACGTACTCTTTTAAGTTTTGCGAATTGGTTAGGGCATATTTTCTTCTATCTTGATCAGCAAGTAAACATGCTGCCGCAGGTGTGATAGTCATAAATGAATTTGTCCTCTTTATGTTAGCGGGGAATGTTAAAATTTTTTACAAGTCGTAAATCGATTGCTGGTCTATTAATTAAATTGTTGCTACTAAGAATAACTGCTAATTTCTTTCCTTGATGTGGACTTTTTATTTTGTAGAGTTAAAAAATGATTTTTATGCTTTGGGATGTATGGGTAAATATAAGCCAAACGTAAGGTGCTTTTTTATTTCGTCTAACATACTTTCTTGGTTAGGAAGATCTACTAGGTCGTATGACAAAGATTCTCCCGTGAGGGCAAATAATGTGAATTTGAACTTACTAACATCTGTCGCCAGATTTAGTAGTGACATGGTAATTGTATCGAGTGATACCATGGTAAGGCTTACGTCTGTTACCACGCGATCCACTTCTTTCCTTAAATAATTCATTACGTTTACAGTTTTTAAGATTTTCTTAGATATCATTTCAACTTTATCTCTCTGGTAATTTGCTATACTTGCTTGTATCCTCTGGACGTGTAACGTTACGTTCATGGTATTATTCAACTTTTTACATTTTCCCTCAGGATGTTTAAGTCTTCTTCATTTACTTGTGAGCTAAAAGTTTCTAAAGTATTATTCCTTTATGACGCCTATCCATTAAAAATCTCTTAATCCTGTACTGACTAAGAGTAATTCCATCTATCAGGTTCTTTAACCGTTCTACCCGATTGTGTCGTTACTTTCTCCTCGACTTCTTGCGGTTTTTTCTTTTTAGGTTTTGCTAGTGATATAAGATCAAATTTTTTGTATTGTTTTTTTTTAAAAATTCTTGCCCTTTTAATTTTTTTTCTTTCGCGTGCGCGGCCACTGAAGTCGGTTTTTACTTTCCTGTTTCTTTAACTACCATGTGGTCTGATTTGCCGTCATACTCTTCGGAACTGGTTTCCAATGATTCCGGAATAGAACTTTTAGATGTGGAACTTTGCGTTTTTGAGGCATCACCTGTCCTTCCTTCGTAAATTTCTACTCCTCTGGAAATAGAGGGTGTATTCTCTAAGTCATCGCCTTAAGTTTTCATCTCAGGAGATTTGAAAGACTTTTGAGAACTCTGAGAGGAATCAAAAGTTTTTGCGGGGTTCCTCCACTGTTTAAATGCCATGTCTTCAGCGGGATGGGGCATGTTTTGCGCTAGTGTTTCCCACCATGAAGTCCATTGTTTAGGCTTGACCTTGGACACAGTAAAATCATGATATTGTCCTTGTTGGTCATCCTTGGGAGTTTGATTCCAAGGCAACGTACCTTGCCTCGTTTTTATGGTGAAATTTATTAAGTCCATAGCTTCTCGCAGATTTGTTTTAATTGAGTCTTTGGGAGGAGTTTTCTTTACGGTAATACCCGGAGTTTCTACAGCTCTGTTCAATTCCTCCTGTAGCGACAGGGATCTCTATATTGGGGTTGCTGGGGAAACCATATCGTCTGGAAATCTTTTGGGGGGACAAGGGGTCGAAATTATATTGGGAAAAAATTGTCTTTTCGGAGATATCGTAAAGTCTAATTCTCCTGCGCTCTCTAATGATGAGCTTTCTGGACTTTTTGGCGGTTTTATTCTCGCTTGTACTAGGGATTTTATTTCGGGAATAACTGGATTTTTCATAGCTAAAAATTCTTCAAAGTTTTCCTCGTCACTATCATTCTCGAAATAGTCTTGCTTGAAATTAAAGGATTTTCGATCTGCCAATCTTGATTTAGGTGGCTCGTCTTCTGCCTCTGACGAATCGGTAGACGAGGGACGCGGTACCCATCTTTCCGGAAATTTGGCTCTTTTTATTCGGCTAACATATGCCTTATAGGTTCTTCCATTATCGGGGTTCGTCATTTGAAAAGTAAAATCGTTATCATACTTTTTGACTATTCTATACGGTCCAGAGTATTTATTGGAAAGTTTATTTATTGCCTTCCGCCTTTGCCTCATTTTGTAGGTAGACGCAATCTCCATTCTTAAAATCTATATTCCCTTTGACTTTGGGTAGGTTTCTTAGCTCTTGACTTATTTTACATTTTTCCAACTCTTGTTTTACCATTTTATAAGTTTTCCTCATTCTATTTATGAATTCTTGTTTGTAATTCTCCGTGTTATTATAATATTATTCGGATTCAAAAATATCATGATACGGTATTCTGAAGTCGCAACCAAATAATAAATAAAAAGTGTTTTCTTTACCTGTTTCTGAATGAGCAGTATTTATTACTTTAGTTAGATATGATAGGAATTGATCCAAGTGATTTCTGTTATCTGTCTTGTAGATGCTTAGTACTAACGAAAATATTATATAATTATTTTTTATTTTAACATTAGCTTTTGGGTTATATGGAGTTGTTATCAATTTCTCTATATTAAAAGAACTCATTAAGTCCTTTGTTACTTTTCAAACAAAATTGCTTCCGTTATCCCTTATAACCTTGTTTGGGATGCCAAACTTTAAAAATAATTTCGCCAACGCCTTACTCGTGGAGTAAGCGCCTTGATTCTTTAGTGCGTTAGCAAAAATAAAACCGGAAAAGTTATCTATAACTGAAGGAATACAAGTATGACCCCTGTTGGAAACAGGTAAGCCTCCACTGGTTCCATATAAATCAAATGAGACAATATCGAAGGGGAATCTCGCTACCGGGACTCTTCCCATTGGGGGTTTAGGATAAGCTTGGGTTTTTTTCTTAAATTAGAGGCTTCGCATATACTTACAAATTCTTTAAGTTTTGTTAATGCCGAAGGCACGTAAATATATTGTTTTAATTTATGGAAAATTTTCGTTATTCCTAAATGTCCACCTATATCTGAATGTAAATATTCAAAGGCAGGTATTACTAAGTTTTGGGGTAATACAGGTATTTTTGAAGTTTGGTTTCTATTTGCCTCAGCAGTCACAATTCTGCATAATGTTGCTTCATCAAGATCATAGTGAAAATGATATATTTCTTTACTAAGAGTTTTGAATTTATCTGGTAAAACATCATCATTCACAAAATAATTAATAAGTGCTAAACACATTTTGTCCTTTTTTTGATTTCATTATATATTTTCTAAAGACAAGGGACAATGGTTATTCTTATTGTTTTTATTTTCGCCTTTGACTTTGTTTTTCTTACATTTATGTTTACTCTTAGTATTGATAGCGTTAATTTCGTTTTCCTCGGTTTCTGACGGCATATTTTCTGGGAATCTACTCAAAAAACACACAAGCAGCATTTTGTTTTACCTTTTAAATATTCAAATCCATAATCTAGATCTTGGATTTTCATAATCCATCTAGTTAGAATTCCCGTGGGGTTTTAAAAGTGCGCAAGTACTGCAGGGTTTTACGGTCTGATCGTAGTATAAATTTTCTACCAATTAAATAGTGTCTAAATTTATCCAAGTGGTGGATTATAGATAATAACTCTAAGTTTGTGGCGGAATAATTACTTTTGCCTTTTTATAAGGTTCTGCTCGAATACCATATAACTTTTTCTATTTTATTTCGTTTAGGTGTTCCCTCTATATGATTAGGGTTTTCTAACGGTATCATTTGTAACAGAATAGCGACAATGCCCTTCAAGATTGTATCAGTTGTAACTACAAATTTGCCATTCTCGAAATCAGGCAACGACAATATTGGTTCCGAAGTGAGTGCCTTTTTGAGATGGTCTAGGGAAGTTTGAGCTTCCTGGGACCAGGTAACATTTTGGGAGTTCCCTTTAGTTAATTCCGTGAGGGGTTTCACAATTTGGGCGTAATTGCGCACGAATTTTCTAGAGTAACCAGTAAGACCTAAAGTTCCTCTTAACTCTTTTATAGTCCTAGGGCGTTTGAGGTTTTCAACGCATTTTATTTTGTCTGGGTCTGGGGATATCTCTCCTTGCGTCACCACTACTCCTAAAAATTTAATTTTAGGTTGAAATAGATTTACCTTTTAAGGCCGACATTTTAAATTACCCTCTCTGAATTTCTCGAACACATTAGCTAATGTTGCTAAGTGTTGTTCAGCGTTTTCTCCTACGCATATGACATCATCAACAAAGTGAATGATATTCTTTAATCCTCTTAATAGATGCAATAAGGGTCTAAATAGCACGCTTGAACTTGTCTTAAGTCCAAAAGGTACTCTTAAGTATTCGTAGGAACCGCATTCAGTTGTAGAAAACGCAGTTTTATAGACATCTTTTTCGGCTATTTTCACTTGGTGGTAGTCTTTGGTCAGGTCCAGAGAAGTGATAATTTTGTTTTTACTTGAAATAGAGTCAAGGATTTCGTCTATTCTTGGTAAAGGAAATTTATCACTAACTACTTAATTGTTAAGGGCTCTATAATCTACTACAAGGCTCAAGTCACCATTCTTTTTTGGAACTAAGATCACTGGTGCGGAATACGGACTTATACTGGGGCGTAAAATCTCATTTTTTCTAATTCATGAATTTTATTTTTTAACCACTCTTTGTGCTTATACGGTACACGATATGGCTGTTTCGTGACAGGATTACCGGTCGTTAGAATTGAATGTTGATAGAACGGTATCAATCCGATATCATCTTCAGATGCGGAAAATACATCTTTAAAATTCCATAATAATTCGCATAATTTTTTCTTAAGTTCTAAGTCTGTAATATGATCCATATTAAATTTGTTTAAAAATTGCGATTTAGTTAGAGGGTATTTGTTAATTGATTAATTTGTTAATTCTAAATATATCATATATTACTCACGGTACATCACTAACTCAGTCAAGCTTTGCTGATTTTACCGTACAATTCTTGTTGGTAGTAGCCTAAGTAAATTTTCCCCATACCGTACAAAACCTAACCAAATATTTTACTAAGAAAATAGGCCTAAATTTTCTTTACTGGGTTACCTTACCACATACCCACTAGATATTTCATAAAATATCCAAAATGTTGCTGAACCAACATCTCTACCTTCATTATGCTGAAATATACTAAGTTACCAGAGTTTTTTTTTGTCGCAAATATCTGCTTATATATTTTAATATATCCCTAATATAAAATTTCCGTTGTATATTAGACTGGGAAAACAGAGGCCTGTACGAAAAATTAGAAAATACCTTAAAACCTCACAAAGGCTGTTGGGAGCACAAAAGGCTTAGGCAGCGCGATAGCGCTGCCTAAGTAAAGAACGATGTGGGCGCAATGTATTATTTATTGATTTTTATCTTTCTCCACACCCGGGCACTTCGTGTCGAAGGAGTTGTCGTAGAAACTTTGAAAAGGGGTCATTCGATTGGAAATTGGGAGTGGCTATTGCCCTTTTTTATAGTCGAAAGTATTGGAGGGCAACTACCTCCCCCCACGCCCATCATTCCCCAAAACACATCAAATAAAAATTTTGAGATAACCATTTTTTCAGCGTAGTTGATTTCCAGATAGAAAACATATTTTTGAGGAGGACACTCAAATTTCAAATTCAAATTCATCTAAATCAAAAACAAGACATAGCTCTCGTGGGCAAAGCCCAGATATGATGTCTCTTAGTCATAATTAGCAAAATAAAGTTGTCTGATAATATAAATAAACTAAAGGATAAAAACACACAGAGATTTAGAATAAAATTGTCTGATAAAACTTCGTCAGGATAAAATAAACTAAACAATAAAAACACTAGAGATCATTGTAATATTTCACAAAGCTTGGCACAAAGTTCTTACTGTAGCGCATGATGTTACAGTGGACTGGGATTAGTTTAGGAACCTTCTCAGCCATTTCCCTGGGGGACTAGATCTTATAGGGACAAAAGGTGGGGGAAGGAATGATCGGTAGATGGGATGTTGAAGGAAGGAGTAGCCAAATCTTTGGTGTAATGTTTCTCGGCCGGAAGAAAGGGATTCAAGTTCAAATTCTTTGAGGTAAAAGGAGTAAGGTAGAGGGGAACCGCCATAAATAATTGGCAGGGATCTCTTCTGAGCTCGTTCTATTTTTATCAGTTTCATCCTGGGTAAGGGCAAAGTGCCAAACCGGACAAGCATATGTCTTAACCGGCCAAACCAAACCTAAGGGGCGGATGAAAGTGTAAAATATTAGTTTCAGCTTGTCCTTAGGAACTCGAAATTTTTTCAGTCTTTTTAGCATTCCGTTAGCTTTTTTTTACAGTTGTCTTAGTATTCTCTCGCCATGAGAGGTCAGAAAAAATGACCATACCAAGTAAAGTTATTTTATGGCTTATTAGCTCAGAAGCGATAGGAGGTTCGAAAGACGGTTGAGTATTCTGAAGAAAAGAAAATGTCGTGACCGAGCATTTGTCTTTATTCACGACCATTTTTAGTTCAGCCGCCTCTGAGGTAACTTGGTCGATGAAACCAGCAGCATTGCTCTTCGAATCCTTAGATACGATTTCCGTTAAGGACAAGTCGTCAAGGTATTTCCATCTGCCCTCCAGCTCAGCATATATTGCATTTATCATGAGGAGGAAGCCCAGCGGCCCGATCACCGTTCCTTATAGAATTCTACAAAAAACTGGCAGGAAGTGGAAAAATGAAAATTTATACTTCTCAGTTTGCTCTCTATTTGTTAAGAAGCTCTTGATGATTTTGATAATAAAGATGCCGCTATTTTTTCTAAGAGGATTTTGTGATCAACAAGGTTAAATGCTTTTCTGAAATCAATTGCAATTAAATTTATCCATTTTCCAGGTTCATCCAGGTGTTTTAAAATAATATCAATTAAATTAGCGAGGTTATGAACTGTCGAACACTTAGGAATGTTACCAAATTGCTTTCGATCAGTTACTATCATAAGCTATTTTTTCAGCCATGCGGCAACAAAGCTTTCGTATTTTCTGTTAGAAACTCACGTAACTGTGATCGGCCGGACACCAGAGAAATCAGTAGCTGCTTCTTTCATTGGAATGGGGGTAATAAACCCTTTCTTCCATTTCTTTGCAAAATATCCTGTTTTTGTTATATTATTGAAAATTATCTGAAGGGGAAATGATAATTCTTTAGCAAAGCTTCAATGAGTGCAACTAGAATGTCAAAAGGGGCAACAGAAGTTCTTTATAACAAAGAGAGTTTACGGATTACAATTGCCGATGAAATATCAGCAGTTAAATTATCATCTGGAGGAGTAGTTAAATTTACTGGAGGATCCCAGGGTGCAAGAGGGGGGCAAGACTGCACAATTGAAGCAAAATGGGCATTTAAATCCTTCGTAGTTTTCTCTAGAGGCTCCTCCTTCATGAAGTCAACTGATTGAGAACTTTTGCCAGTCAGACTTTTTACTTTACTGAAAAACTGCGACGGCTTGGACTCCAAAAGATGGTCAACTTCATTATCATAGTAATTTGCTTGCGCCTTTTTGATTTTGTATTTTATTTGGTTTGCCAACTGTTTTGCTAGGTTCTCTTGACCTTTTCGTATTAGGTGCAATTTATGTTTTATCAGTTGCTTTATTTTTATTTTATCAGATGCACTCCCCCCTACCCTCGGGGCAAGGGTTATGTCCCAAGGGCATATAAGAACAATGTTGGCAGAATGTATCATTTATTTTTTTCCTTTAGAGCAGGGCACTTCGCATCGAAGAAGTTGTCGTAGAAACTTCGAAAAGGGTTCATTCAATTGCAAATTGGAGTGGCTTGTGCCATTTTTAATAGTCAAAAGTGATTGGAAGCCAACTAACACTCTTTCTAAGCCTACCATTTACTGAAACACATCTAATCAAAACTTTGATATAGCCATTTTCAGCGTAGTTTATTTCCAAATAGAAATTATGTTTTTGAGGAGGACACTCCCCCACAACCTTCAGGGCAAGGGTTGTAAGTTGTGCCCAGGGGGCATATAAGTTTTTTATAGAAGGTGTTGTCGTAGAAACTTCAAAAAAGGCTCATTTGATTGAAAATTCATAGGGCTAGTGCCTGTTTTAATAGTCGAAAGTGATTGGAAGGCAACTAGCCCCCCCATGCCCATCATTTCCCCAAATATATGCAATCAAAATTTTGATCTAGCCACTTTATTCAACGTATTTTTAAGTTCTGGAAATTAGGTCTTTGAGGATGACAACCCCCCACCCGCAGCCCTAAAGGTAAGGGTTGCCAATTATGCCCTGGGGGCATAAGAGGTTTTTATAGAATGCTTTATCGTAGAAAGTTCAAAAAGGGCTCATTTGATTGGAAATTGAAATGGCTAGTGCCCTTTTTAGTAGTCGAAAGTAATTAGAAGGCAACTAACACCCCTCCCACGCCCACAATTTTCCCAAACACATCCAATCAAAATTTTTAGATAGTCATTTTGTTCCACGCAGTTTAAAGTTCAGGACATTATACCTTTGAGCGGGACATTCCCCCCAGACTTTCTACAGGACAAAGTTTATAATTAATGCCCCGGGGGTATATAAGTTTTTATTTAAATCTTTATCGTAGAAACTTGAAAAAGGGGTCATTCGATTGTAAATTCAAAGGTCTAATGCCCTTTTTAATAGTCAAAAGTGATTTGAGGGCAACTAACCCCCCTCTCACGCCCACCATTTCCCCAAACACATCCAATCAAAATTTTGAGATAACCATTTTGTTCAGCGTAGTTGATTTCCAGGTAGAAATTATGTTTTTAAGGAGGACACTCTCCCACAGCCCTCAGGGCAAGGGTTGTAAGTTATGCCCTGGGCGCATATAAGGTTTTTATAGAAAGCGTTGTCATAGAAACTTTAAAAAGGGCTCATTTGATTGGAAATTGAAATGGCTAGTGCCCTTTTTAATAGTCGAAAGTGATTAGAAGGCAACTAACACCCCTCCCACGCCCACAATTTCCACAAACACATCCAATCAAAATTTTGAGATAGTCATTTTGTTCCACGCAGTTTAAAGTTCAGGAAATTATACATTTGAGCAGGACACTCCCCCCAGAGTCTTCAGGGCAAGGTTTATAAGTTATGCCCTGGGGTATATAAGTTTTTATTTAAATCTTTATCGTAGAAACTTCAAAAAGGGGTCATTCGATTGGAAATTCAAAGGTCTAATGCCCTTTTTAATAGTCAAAAGTGATTTGAGGGCAACTAACCCCCCTCTCACGCCCACCTTTTTCCCAAACACATCCAATAAAAATTTTCAGATAGCCATTTTGTTCAACGTAGTTGATTTCCAGGTAGAAATTATGTTTTTAAGGAGGACACTCTCCCACAGCCCTCAGGGCAAGGGTTGTAAGCTTTGCCCTGGGGGCATATAAGGTTTTTATAGAAGACGCTGTCGTAAAAACTTCAAAAGGGGCTCATTCGATTCGAAATTGAAATGGCTAGTGCCCTTTCTATTAGTCGAAAATTATTGGAAGGCAACGAACACCCCTTTCACGCCCACCATTTCCACAAACATATCCAATCAAAAGTTTGAGATATCCACTTGTTTCCGCAGTTTAAAATTCAGGAAATTATACCTCTGAGCAGGACACTCCCCCCATAGTCTGCAAGGGTTATAAGTTATGCCATGGGGGATATAAGTTTTTATTGAAATCTTTGTCGTAGAAACTTGAAAAAGTGCCGTTTCGAATAGAAATTCAATTTTTAATATTCGAAAGTTATTTCAGGGCAAAAAATCCCCCTCTCACGCCCCTCTTTTCACCCAACACATCCAATCAAAATTTTTAGATAGCCATTTTATTCAACGTAGTTGAAAGTTTTCGAAATTAGGTCTTTAAGGATGACAACCTTTCCCCCCTCCATAACCCTTTGGGCAAGGGTTGTAAGTTATACCCTGGAGGCATGTAAGGTTTTATAGATAGCGATGTTGTAAAAACATCAAAAACGGCTCATTCAATTGGAAATTGATAGGACTAGTGCCCTATTAATAGTTGAAAGTGATTGAAGGGCAACTAACCCTCCTTTCACGGCCACTATATCCCCAAACACATCCAATCAAAATTTTGAGATATCCATTTTGTTCAACGTAGTCGAAAGTTCTGAAAAATAGGTCTTTAAGGATGGTAACCCCCTCAGAGCCCTCAGTCCAAGGGTTGTAAGTTATACCCTGGGGGGATAAAAGGTTTATATAGAAAGTTGTTGCAGAAAAATCAAAAAGAGCTCATTTGTTTGGAAATTGAAATTGCCGTTTTTAATAATCAAAAGTGAGTGGAGAGTAATTGGTCCCCCTCCCACACCCACCATTTCCCCAACCACATTCAATCAAATTTTTGAGATAACCATTTTGTTCAACATAGTTGAAAGTTCTGCAAACTATGTATTTAAGGATGAAAAACCCCCCAGAGCCCCCAAGGCAAAGGTTTTAAGTTATGCCCTGGGGGCATATACGGTTTTCGAACAGTTCGTGGTAACGAACTGTAAGTAAGGAGCGACCCAGCTCAATGGTACCCAAAACTCTAGAAAACGGGTTTTTGGTACCAATAGATACATCAAAAGAATCAGATTTCAATGCTGATTTTAAATATAAAACTTTCATCAATACGCGCCTGAGAATATTTGGCTGATTTTCAAAAAACGGGGATAAGAACCCCTAAAAGTTATAGAAACTTAATGAAAATCACACCATCATATTCAGCGTATCAGAGAACCCTACTGTAGAGGTTTCAAGCTTCTATCTACAAAAATGTGGAATTTTGCATTTTTTGCCAGAAGAAAGATCACGGATGCGTGTTTATTTGTTTTTTTTGTGTTTTTTTTGTGTTTTTTTTTTTTTTCCCCAGGGGTGATCGTATAGACCCAGTGCTCCTAGAATATCGTGGGTGGACTCATTGGAACGGAAATTAAAAGTTCTAGTGCCCTTTTTAAGTGACAAAAAAATGGAGGGCAACTAGGCCCCCTCCAACGCACATTTTTTTCCAAAAGTCATCCGATTAAAATTTTGACATAGCCATTTTGTTCAGCATGTTCGCAAATATGATAACTATGTATTTAAGGATGACTTAATTCCCCGAAGTCCTCGGGGGGAGGGCTGAAAATTATGAACTTTACCCAATGTTAACATATGGTATTGGTTATTGGGAAGTATAAAGACGTTTTCAGGGGGGATTTTTTCTGGTGGTGGGGGAGGGGGTGGGTTGGAGGTTATGTGAGAGGATATTTCCATGAAGGAAATTTCATGGGGGAAGGGACATCGCTATGAAGGGGGCGCCAGATTTCCTAGCATCTTTAAAAAAAAGACCAGAAATCAAATAAACAAAAAAAGTTTTTCAACTGAAAGTAAGGAGCAACATCACAACTTAAAACGAACAGAAAATATTAAGTATATGATTGGGTTCACCCCCTAGTCAATACCTCCCTCTTTAAGCCAAAGATGTTTTAGTACTTTCATAAGAGCTATTTATTCTAATTAACGGCCTTTGTGATTAAGGGTCATTTTTAAAGAGCAAAATTCGAAATTTAGCTTAAAGAGCAAGGTATTGACTAGGGGGCGAATTCCCTAATATAGGTATTAAGAATATATGAATATAGAAGTTTGTTACGTAATTTAATTCGTAAGTTACGTATATTTTTTGCTAATAAAAACGTTCTTAAATAAAATTAAACAAGTTTCGAGAAAGCCATTTAACCTAATAAAAGTAAAATTAATATGAAAATTTTGTTGTAATTGTTCATGTACGGTGAGCCAAAATCAAAACCTGTATTAATTCAAAAAGGTTCAAAAATTAAATAAAAAAAACAAGTTTTTTTAACTGAAAGTAAGGAACGACGTTAAAACTTAAAACGAACAGAAATTATCCCATATATGAAAGGGGCTGTCCCCTCCTCAACGCCTCGCTCTTTATGTTAAAGTTTGACTTTCTCACAACTCTATTTTTTAAACAATAAAAAAATTTAGCGTAAAGAGCGAGGCGTTGAGGAGGGGACAGCCCCTTTCATATACAGAATAATTTCTGTATTGGTATTTCTGTATAGTATTGGTTTTGGTTTATTGGAAAGCCATTTAGCACAAGAAAAGTAAAATTAATATGCAAATTTTGTTTTACTTATTCAGTGACGGTAAGCCAAAATAAAAGCTGCATTAACAAAAAACGATCAGAAATTAAATAAAAAAAACAAGTTTTTTTTAACTGAAAGTAAAGAGCGACATTAAAACTTAAAACGAACAGAAATTATTCCGTATATGAAAGGGGCTGTCCCCTCCTCAACACCTCGCTCTTTACGCTAAAGTTTTTTATTGTTTAAAAAAATAAAGTTGTGATACAGAGTCAAACGTTATCGTAAAGAGCGAGGCGCTGAGGAGTGGACCGTCCCTTTCAAATAAGGTAAAATTTATGTTATTTTTAAGTTTTAATGTCGCTTCTTACTTTCAGTTAAAAAAACTAGTTTTTTTTATTTAATTATAGTTAGAGTTGTAGTAAAATCTTCAAAAGGGGCTCATTGAATTGGAAATTCAGAGGACTAGTACCCTTTTTGATAGTCGAAAGTGATTATGAATGGTTAGGGCAACTAACCAGCCTCTCAGGCGCACCATTCCCCTAAACACATCCAATGAAAATATTCAGATAGCCCTTGTGTTCAAAGTAGTAGAAACTTCTGAAAAATAGGTATTTAATGGGGACAACCCCCCTCACACGCCGTAGGGTAAGGTTTGTAATTTATGCCCTGGGGCATATAAGGTGTTTATAGAAAGCGTTGTCGTAGAAACTTCAAAAAGGGCTAATTTGATTTGAAACTGAAAGGTATAGTGCCTTTTTTAATAGTTGAAAGTGATGAAAGAACGACTAACACCCCTCTCAAGCCCACCATTTTCCCTAACACATCCAATCAAAATTTTGAGATAGTCATTTTGTTTAACGTAGTTGAAAGTTCTGGAAATTATGTCTTAGAGGATGCTAATAACCCTCACAGCCCTTGCGGTAAGGGTTGTAATTTATGCCCTGGGGACATATAAGGGGTTTATAGAAAGCGTTGTCGTAAAAACTCAAAAAGGGCTCTTTCTATTGGAAATCGAAAGCCCTAGTGCCCTTTTTAATAGTCGAAAGTGATTGGAAGGCTTGAAATTTTGATATTAAAGATCGATGTGGGTATAAGGTATGATTTTTGTTGTTGTCGTTTAGACCAGGGCACTTCGTATCGAAGGAGTTGTCGCAGGAACTTAAAAAAAGGCTGATTTGACTGAAAATGGAAAGGGCTCATGCCCTTTTTAATAATCGAAAGTGATTGGAGGGCAACTAATCCCCTTACCATGCCCGCCCTCCCATTTGCCTTTATGTTTAAAAACTAAATGTTCCCTTAAGGTTAAATCAAAATGCACTCTGTTAATACTAATTCCCAATAAGACATCTTAGCAGTATCCCAAGAACGACTGAAGGTATTATGTTCAAACTTTCGGGACTACTTCTGCTCTTAAAATTTAGCCAATTCAAAATAGCGTAAGTGTATCCAAGCTGTCACAGAAAGTAAGCAGATTTTTTTTGCGAATGGTATCAAGCTTTTCATTTCCCGTCAACTAGAGGAGGTATGAAACGAAATTAAACACTACTATTTGTGTCCAGATTTTTAAAAGGGTGTATGTTGTTAAAAATTGCTGAAAATTTTTCTCCAGCATACAAATAGCAGACCAAACTATAAAATTCTAAAAAAAATGAAAAGATTTAAAGTATTATTTTGTTCTTCCCTAAAAAGACTATGTGAATATAAAACGAACAGAAATTAATTAAAAAAAACCTTTTCTACAAAATAAGTTTATCAAAGAAAAGTAAAGAATCCATTAAACAAAAAAATAGCAAAAATAAAATAAAATAATCTACGAAGCGTGAAACCTATCGCAAATCAGCATCGATAAATTAAATGAAACCCAAAACGAACAGGAATTACAATAAATAACCAAGCGAAACTCAAAACGACAAGAAATTAACATAAGTTGGGCTCAAAACCCCTATGCCTTCCCAAGGCCAGAACATAATTTGCACTTTAGTGAAAAAATTATTATTATACATCAAATATTTAGTTCAATTTATTAGCTCTTTTTAATGTTGTTAAAGACGAATATAGTTTCCCTAAAAACAAGTGTTTGGACACTGCCTTATTTCCTAACTGTAAATAAAAACCAAAAGCCTATTTTCTTTTCCAGTTCTTACAGTATTTGAAATAAAAATACAATTACAGTGAAATAACCTCTTGAACTGATGGATCTTTCAACAATTAATATTATTAAACATCAAATATTCAATTTGATGTTGTTTATACTTTCCAAGACTGATCAAGACGCATATAGTTTTCAGTAAAGCGCCAATGACGCAGTAGGTTTTAGACTTTTACAGTGAGAGAAGGAGGTCATACCCAAACTCTTGATTGTGGTGATTTTTGTTCGTTTCAAGCTTGATTTGCATATTCAATTTAAGTTTCACTCGTTTCAAGATTTATTTATTAATTTACATTGATATCTATTATATGTTTGTTTGCATTGATTGTTGTTTCAGTTTCTGTTCGTTTTAATTTTCATTTATGCTTCAATAGGAAAATATTTTTTTTCGTTTTAAGCTAGATATTCATATTGATCTAAGCATTACTCGCTTTAAGATCTATTTATTCATTTATATTGTTACTTGTTGTATGTTTTCGCTATGATTGTTTATTTAATTTCTGTTCGTTTTGGGTTTCATTTATTGTTTAATAGCAATTTCTGGTCGTTTTTAGTTTGAACTTTAAAAGGGTTTTGCATCTGCTGAGCTTCAGTTTAAAATGGCCTTTACTTTTCTTTGAAAAATTTAATTTTCGGAAAGTTTTTTTTAAAATTAATTTTTGTTCGTTTTTGATTGCAAAAAATTTTAAGTATTTAAAAATTCCTTATTTCCAAATCAAACTTGAAAAAAAACATCAAATATTCATCAAAGTATCAAAACTGATATCAAAGTAACAATATCAAAGTGAAAAAATGGGTTTGTTTCAACCTCGGAGTTTTTATTATCTGATGTTTGAACTATTTTTAACAAAACTGCTATCTCAAAATTTTTATCGGATGGGTTTGGGGAAAAGCGCGTGGGGGACTAGATTAAGCCTCGGTATCTTTTGACTCTTTAAAAGTGAATTAGAACTTTCTATTTTCAATAAAATGAACCCTCTCTGAATTTTATACGAGTATCCCTTCTTTAAGAACCATATATATCACCAGAGTATAACTTACAACGCCTATCCCTGGACTATGGGGGGTTATGTCGACCCTGGAGTTTTAATATCTGATGGTTGAACTATTTTCAACAAAATGGTCACCTGAAATTTTTATCGGATGGGTTTATCCATTTGATACACCCAAAGGAATGGAGGGCGGAAGGCTAGTTGCCCACTGATTTTTTTTTACTCTGAGAAAATGAACTACAACTTTTAATTACCATTCAAATGAATCCTCTCTGAAGTTTAGACGAGCATACCTTCCTTAAGAGATATGCCCCCAGAGCAATACTTACAACACCTGTCCCCGCCCTGGGGGGGGGGGTGTGTCGACACAGGAGTTTTTCTTATCTGATCTTTGAACTATTTCTAACGAAATGGCTACCTCAAATTTTTATCAGATGTATATGGGGAAAAAGAGCTTGGGGGCCCATTTGCCCTCTGATTACTTTGACTCTTAAAAAGGGCACTAGAACTCTTGATTTCCAATCGAACGAGCCCCCTTTGAAGTATATACGACGACCTCTTCTTTACGAAGTGCCTCTGGGAAAAATAAATGGAGTGTCGGGGAGGCTAGCTGCCCTCCTATTACTTTTGACGCTTAAAAAGTGAAGTACAACTTTCAATTTCTAATGAAAGGAGCCCTCTAGGAAGTTTATACGAGCATCCCTTCAATAACATCCATATATGCCCCCAGGGAATAAGTTAAAACGCCTACCCCCTGGCCCTGGGGGGCTGTGTCGACACCGTATATTTTTTTTTAACAGAACTTTGAACTATTTTTAGCAAAATGTCTATCTCAAAATTTTCATCTGATGCATTTAGGGCGTGGAGGAGGGGGGCTAGTTGCCCTCTGATCTCTTTTGACTCTTAAAAAGTTAATAAGAACTTTCAATTTCCAATCAAATGAGCTGTCTCCGAAGTTTATACGAGCATCCCTTCCATAAGAACTATATATGCCCCTAGAGCATTACTCATAACGCCTGCCTCTGGGCCCTGGTGGGTTCTGTCAACACAGGAATTTTTCTTATCTGACCTTTGAACTATTTTTAATAAAATGGCTATTATAAAAATTTTATCGGATGGGCTTGGGGAAAAAGTGTTTGTGAGGGAGGGAGGGGCGGCACTTGTTGCCCTCGGATATCTTGTGACTCTTAAAAATTGAACTAGAACTTTCAATTTCCACCAAATGAGCCCCCTCTGAAGTTTATACGAGTATCCCTTTCATAAGAACCATATTCACCCCCAGGACAACACTTACAACGCCTATCCCCAGGGCTCGGGGGGGGGAGGGAGGAGGGCATTTTTGTTATCTAATTTTTGAAAAAGTTCCAAAACACTGGCTATCTAAAAATTTGCAGCGGACGGGTTTGAGGAAAGAAGAGCGTGGGGGGGGGGGGGGCTAGTTTAACTCTTGACTCTTAAAAAGTGAAATAGAACTTTCAATTTCCAATCAAATGAGCCCTCTATGGAGTTTATACGAGCACCCCTTTCATAAGAACCATACATGCCCTTAAGGCATAACTTAGAACGCCTTCCCAGTGTTCTGTGGGGTTCTATTGACACCGGATTTTTTCCTAACCGACCTTTGAACTATTTTTAACAAAATGTGTATCTAATAATTTTCATCAGATGTGTTTTGAAAAAGAAGGCGTGGGGGGGGGGCTAGCTGCCCTCAGATATTATTTTTGATCATTAAAAAGTGAGCTCGAACTTTCAATATCCAATCAAATGAGCCCTCTCTGAAGTTTATCGACCATCCCTTTCATACGAACAATATATGCCCGAGGGCATAACTTACAACGCCTTCCCCCGGACCCTGGGGGTTGTGACGATACCTGAGCTTTTGTTATCTGACTTTTGAGAAATTTTTAACTTAATGGCTATCTCACAAGTTTTATTGGATGCATTTTGGGAAAAAGGGCATGGGGGCTAGTTTCCTTCCAATCTCTTCTGACTTTAAGAAACTTTAACTAGAACTTTTAATTTCCAATCAAATGAGCCATCTCTGAATTTTTTACGAGCATCCCTTCAATAAGAACCATATATTCTCCTAGGGCATAACTTACAACACCTGCTCTCGGGTCCTGGGGGGCTGTGTTGACTCCTGAGTTTTCGTTATATGGTCTTTTAACTGTTTTAAAAAAAACTATCTCAAAGTTTTTATCGGATGTGTTTGACGAAAAAAGGGCGTGGAGGGGGAGGTGCTAGGTACCCTCGAATCTCTTTTGACTCTTAAAAAGTGAACTAGAATTTTCAATTTCCAATCAAATGAGCCCTCTTTGAAGTTAATACGAGCATCCCTTCCATAAGACCCATATATGCCCCCAGGGCATAATTTACAACGCCTGCTCCCGGGCCCTTGTGGGTTGTGTCAACACTGGAATTTTTTTTTATATAATCTTTGAACTATTTTTAACAAAATAGCTATCTCAAGATTTTTAAATGCCTATATCAAAATTTTGATTGGATGTGTTTGGGGAAATGGTGGGCGTGGAAGGGGTCTCAGTTGCCTTAGAATCACTTTCGACTATTAAAGAGGGAAATAACCATTTAAATTTCCAATGGAATGAGCCCTTTTTGAGGTTTCTACGACAACATTGTGTATACAAAATCTTATATGCCCTTAGGGCACAACATACAACCCTTGCCCTGAGGGATGTGGGGTATTTGTCATTCTCAAAGACCTAATTTCCAGAACTTAAAACTACGTTTAATAAAACGGCTGTCTCAAAATTTGGATTGGATGTGTTTGGGGAAAAGGTGGGCGTGAGCGGTGGGTTACTTGGCCTCAAATCACTTTTGACTATTAAAAATGGCACCAGCCCTTTGAATTTCCAATCGAATGAGCCTTTTTTGAAGTTTCTACGACAACACCTTCTATAAAAACCTTATATGCCCCCAGGGTATAACTTAAAACCCTTGCCTTGAGGGTTGTGTGGGAGTTTCCTGCTCAGAAACATATTTTCTATCATATTTTCTATCTGGAAATCAAGCACGCTGAACAAAATAGCTATCTCAAACTTTTTATTAGATGTTTCTGGGGGAAAGATGGGCGTGGGGGGGGGGGGGCTAGTTGCCTTGCTATCACTTTCGACTATGAAAAAGGGCACTATCCCTTTGAATTTCCAATCGAATGAGCCTTTCTTGAAGTTTCTACGACAACACCTTCTATGAAACCTTATATGCCCCCAGGCCATAACTTAAAACTCTTGCCCTGAGGGTTTTGGGGGAGTGTCCTCCTCAAAAACATATTTTCTATCTGGAAATCAACTACGCTGAACAAAATGGCTATCTCAAAACTTTTATTGGATGTGTTTGAGGAAATGATGGACGTGGTGGGGGTTTGTTGCCCTCCAATCACTTTGGACTATTAAAAAGAGCATCAGCTCTTTGAATTTCCAATCGAATGAGCCTGTTTTGAAGTTTCTACGACAACGCCTTCTATAAAAACCTTATATGCCCCCAGGGCATACCTGAAAACCCTTGCCCTGAGGGCTGTGGGGGAGTGTCCTTCTCAACAATATATTTTCTATCTGGAAATCAACTACGCTGAACAAAATGACTATCTAAAAATTTTGATTGGATGTGTTTAGGGGAATGATGGGCGTGGGGGGGGGGGTAGTTGCACTCCATTCATTTACGACTATTAAAAAGGGCACTAGAACTCTCGATTTACAATCGAATGAGCCCCCTTTGAAGTTTCTACGACGACTCCTTGCGTATGAAGTGCCTCTGGGGAAAAAAAATTGGAGCCGTAGGGCCTTTACTATAGGCAACGCTATAGCGTTGCCTCTGATAGTCCAACTATAAGATACCAAAAATTCGGGGTCAACATAGCTCCTCCAGAGCCTGGGGGTAGGGTTGTAAGTTCTGCCATGGGGGCATATAACATTATTATGGAAGAATGGGTCGTATAAATCTCGGAGGAGACTCAAATGATTAGAAATTGGAAGTTCTAATTTCATTTTTAAGAGTCAAAAGTGATCCGATGGCTACTAGTGATCGACAACCCCCCAGGGCCAAGAGGCAGGCGTTGTAAGTTATGCCCTGGGGATATATATGGTTCTTATGGAAGGGCTGCTCGTAAAAATTTCAGGTGGGCTCATTTGATTGGAAATGGAAAGTTCTAGTTCAAGTTAGATCGGAAGTCAACTAGCCCCCTACACCCTTTCCCCCAAACCCTTCCAATAAAATTTTGAGATAGCCATTTTATTGAAAATAGTTCAAACATTAGATAAAAAAAATCTGGACCCAACACAACCCCCCGGCGCCCAGTGGCAAGTGTTTTAAGTCATGACCCGGGGGAATATAAGGTGTTTCTGTAAGGGGTGGCCGTACAAACTTCAAATGTAGCTCATTTGATTGGAAATTCAAAGTTCCAGTTACCTTTTTAAGATTCAAAAGTGATCGGAGGGCATCTACCTCTCCCCCACACCCTCTATTCCTTCAATGCATCAGATCAATTTGAGATAGCCATTTTCTTAGAAATAGTCAAACCATTAGATAACAAAAACTTTTGCGGTCAACATATCACCCTCAGAGCCCGAGGGAACTAAGGGTTCTAACTTGTGCTCCGGGAGCATATAAGGCTGCTATGGAATAGGTGGTCGTATAAACTTCAGAAGGGACTCAAATAATTAGAAATTCAAAGTTCTAGATCCCTATTTTGTATTCAAAAGGGGGATCCAATGGCAACTAGTCCCCCCAGTCCCAGCAACCCTTTTTTCTCCAAATGCGTACGATCGAATTTTTCATATAGTCATTTTGTTCAAAATAAACCTAAAATTATTTAACAAAAACTTCAGGGATAACACTGCCCCTTAGAACCCGGGGTAAATGTTATAAATTATGCCCCCACGGCATATAAGGTGCTTATGGAAGGGATGATAGTATAAACTTCTGAGGGGGCTGATTTGATTGTACTTCGGAAATTCTAGTCCCCTTTTTAAGAGTCAAAAGTAATTGGAGGGCAACTAGCCACCCCCCCCCAAGACCCATTTTCTCCCAAATAAATCCAATCAAAATTTTGAGATAGCCGTTCCGTTGAAAAAATATTAAAACTAGAATAACGTTTGGCAAAGTATTGTAAATTATGCACCAGGGGCATATAAAGTTGCACCAGGGGCATATAAGAGGTGGTCATACAAACTTAAGAGGTGGCTCACTTGATTAGAAATTCAAAGTGCAAGTTATCTTTTGAAGAGTTAAAATTGATCGGAGGGCATCCACCCCCCTCCTCATACACACCCTTATTTCCCTAAACGTATTCGATCAAAGTTTTGAGATAGCCATTTTGTTTGAAATAGGCCAACAAGCAGATAAGAAAAACTATGGGTTAACATACTCCCTCCCCCAAAAACCAGAGGAAGGGTTGTAACTTATGCCCGGGGTCACATACGGTTTTATGGAAGAGGTAAACTTCGGAGGGAACTCAGATGGCAAGAAATTGAAAGTTCTAGTTCTCTTTTTGAGAGTCTAAAGTAGTCTGATGGAAACTAGCCCCCCCACCAATTGTCTCTTCCCTAAATGCTGTTCATTCAAAATTTTGAGATTTTCATTTGATACAAAATACACCAAAGATCATCTAATAAAAACTCCGGGGCTTACAAAACTCCCCCGAACCCGGGGGCAAGTGATGTAAATTATACCCTAGTGGTATATAAGGTTTTATGGAAGGAATGATCTTATACACTTCGGAGGGGGCTGATTCTATTGGAAATAGAAAGTTTTAGTTCCCTTTTTAAGAGTCAAAAGAGACCATAGGGCAACCAGCCCTCCTGCCCGCCCTCTTTACCCCAAATGCATCTGATCAAATTTTTGAGATATAAATTTTGTTAAAATAAGTCAAAAGATCAGAACAAAATTCCAGGGTCAACACAATCCCCAAAAGCCCGGGGGCAAGTGTTGTACGTTATGCCCTGGGGGCATATAAGGCTTTTATGCGAGAGTTTTGAAAATGATTCAAAGATCAGAAACGCCCAACTCCCAGCCCCCCTCAAAAAACTTATCAACGATATTTTATACCAAAACTTAAGGGAGCTGACCCCTGCCCTTCTCTTCATGGCCCGACACTAAAAAAAAACAAAAAAAAACAACAAAATTCAATATTTGCATCTGATCAAAATTTGAGATAGCCAATTTGTTATAAATATTTTAAAGATAAAATAACAAAACCTACGGGGTTGACACAGCCCCCCAGAGCCCGGTGGCAAGTGTTGTAAGCTATGCCTCGGGGCATATAAGGCTTTTATGTAAGGGATGGTCGTACAAACTTCAGAGGTGGCTCATTTGATTGGAAATCTAAAGTTTTAGTTGCCTTTTGAAGAGTCAAAACTGAAACCCCCTCCCTCACAGACACCCTCTTATCCCCAAACGGATTCAATCAAAATTTAGAGATAGCTATTTTGTCTGTACGTCCAGTTCCGAGGCCAGGTAATAACCGTTGATGGGTTGTCAGAAGAGTTTACAACTTCGCCAGGAATACTCCAGGGTTGCATCTTATCACCACATCTCTTCAACCTCTTCCTAAATGCCATTCTGTCGATGATGCAGTCGGAATATGGCGCAACAATAGGAGGGGTGCTAAAAGAGAATCTTGCCTACGCTGATGATATTGATGAGCTAGCCAACTCTACACAAGAATTGCAGGCACAAGCTGATAAACTCTACGAGACCACAAAGCCGTTCGGGATAAAGATCAATGCCAGCAAGACCAAAGTCATGGTAACTATGAGACGTGAACTAGACAACCTGCCCATTATCACCATAGGTGGGAGACAGGTTGAAACGATTGACCACTTCCTGTACCTTGGTAGCCTACTCTCCTCAGATAATTGCCATAGATCTGACGTGAAACGTTGACTTGCACTTGCTAGCTCTAGCTTCCGAAGACTAGCCAACCTCTGGAAAAGTAACCACCTATCCAACAAACTCAAAATGCGCCTATTCAACAGTTTAGTAATCCCCGTAGTTATTTATGGATGTGAAACATGGACTCTGAAAACCGAATACGAAATAAAACTTCTAGCTTTTGAGGTGAGATGTCTCCGTCGCATTTCTGGATTCAAATACACTGACCGAATCACAAATGGGTAAGTACGTCAAAGGCTCCAGTCCACTGAAACCATACTCAGTAAAATTAAGAAGCAACAACTGCGCTGGTTCGGCCACGTCAAGCGAATGGAGCCGAGCCGCCTTCCGAAAATCGCCATTGAAGGATCCCTCCATGGCCTTCGGCCACGAGGCAGACCACGAAAACGATGGATGGAGAACTTCGACTTCAGCAATGTCAAGATAGCCCAGTTATCACGTATTGCACCAGATAGAGCAATGTACCGAGCCCTTACGCATGAGCTAGCAAGAGGAGTGGCCCCAAAACGTCCCACGAGGATGGCCGGGACCTAAGTAAAGTAAGTATTTTTTTGAAATAGGCCAAAGATCAGACAGCAAAACTTTTGGGTCAACATACCCCTCCCTTCCCCCCGATCCCGGGGAGGTGTTGTAACTTATGCCCGGGGGCATATAAGGTTCTTATGGAACAGGTAAACTTCGGAGGGGATTCAAATGACTAGAAATTCAAAGTTTCTTGTTCCCTCTTTGAGAGTCAATGTAATCTGAATGAGAGAGTTAAAAGTAATCTGATGGAAACTAGCTCCTCCCCCCCCCCGACCAATTATCTTTTCCCTGGATGTGTCCAATCGAATTTTTTTTCATATTTTAATTTTGTCCAAAATAGACCAAAGATCAAATAATTAAAAACCCCTGGGTTTACACCCCCCGAACCCCTTGGCAAGTATTGTATATTCCACCCTGGGGGCATATAAGGTTTATATGGAAGAAATGATCTTATACACTTCGGAAGGGGCTCATTCTACCGGAAATTGAAAGTTCTGTTTCCCATTTTTAAGAGTCAAAAGGGACCAAAAGGCAACTAGTCCCCCTGCCCTCTTTACCCCAAATCCATCCGATTGAATATTCGAGATAGCGATTTATTAAAATAAGACAATGATCAGATAACAAAAATTCAAGAGTCAACACAACAATCCAGAGCCCAGGGGCAAAGTGTTGTATGTTATTCCCTAGGGGTATATAAAGATCTTATACGAACGTTTTGAAAATGGTTGAAAGATCGGATAAGCCGAGCCCCCTGCCCTACTAAAAACAAACTGATGAACTATATTTTATTCCTAAACTTAAGGGAGCTGACCCCCGGCCTTCCCTGCAAGGCTCAAACCCCTCCCCCAAAAATAGATAGTTGAGGATACTTTATTCCTAAGATTATAGGAGCTCACCTCTGGCCTTCATGGCCCGACCCCCCGCCCCCGACAAACAATATTCCAAAACTTGTGGGAGATAACCCTGGTCTTCAATGGCCCGATACCCTTCCCTACCCTTAAAAATATCAATGATAAATCATTGGAGCTCAACCATCGCCTTCATGGCCCACCCCCCCCCCCCACCAAAAAAAAAATCCAAAAGTTGTGAGAGCTGGCCCCTGGCCCTCCATGGCCCGATACCCCTCCCTACCCTGAAAATATATCAATAATAATTCATGGATGCTGACTACTGACCCTCCCTCCATGGCCCCTTGTGTCTTTTCCCCCAAATGCATCATCAAAAATTATATCAAATTTTGAAATAGCCATGTACTTCAAAATAGTCCAAAATTCAAATTACTATAACTTAGAGGTTGAGAAATCCTCCTTAGCCTCCAGTTGCCTATTATTGGAATATAAGATTTTTGTGGAAGGGGTGGTCGTATTAATTCTGGAGGGGCTCATTTGATTGGACATTGAAACTTCTGTTTTTTTAAGAGTCAAAAGTGATTAATGAGCAATTAGCCTACGCCAGTAGATTGTATATATGGAATTCTACGACCGCCATAGGACCATACTATTCTACGACCGCCATAGGAAAACATTTCTACGACAGCTCTACACCTTTTCAAAAAGAGTGAGTACCCCTCACATGGTATACAGTGCAGTTTGACGTGCACATTGTAAAAAGCGAGCAAACTTTTACCTATAAAGTGGTCAAACACGTTTTCAACCAGATGGGTTTTTGAAGCACATTAAGCATGGCGTGTTTTATTTTTTTCTTTTTTTTGGCAATTGACGTTTTTTTTATAACAATTACCATTCATTGCGATCGTAGCTCTAAAAAAAGGATTTAGCATTTGCGAATTGGACTCTATAAATGATATTAATTAATGTTTGAATAATAGGAGCGTGAATGATTCTAATTAGTGATTGGATCGTATGAAGATTGAGAAAAATGCTCAAACAGATTAGCAGTTAAGGTGACCCTGAAGAGCATGTGTCTTATGATTTGACCTAGCTTTACTTCTTCGATGTGATCTGTATAATACACAAGTGGAGTTTGAACAGTGTTGTCAATCTAAAATAGAGTTTAACGTTATAGTATACTAAAAAGTTGATACTAAGAGAGATGTAGATGGCAAGAAAAGAATTTTAATAACGGATAGCTTTACTTCTTCGATGTGTTCTGTATAATACACAAGTGGTGGAGCGATGAGAGCGGGGTGTCTTAGAGTACTTATAGTGCTGTACTGTGGGCCGAATTTCTTGTCAAAAAACTCGAATTAAGGATTGTAAAGAAAATATTTAAAGAGAAAGGCCTTAAGCTTTTTTTGGGGGAAGAGAGCAATGACAAAGCAATGCTTTAGTGTTGTTGTAATATGGAAGTGGGGGGCGACTTTCAAGCGAAAAAACAACAATAATTAGTTTAAATAGCAATTTTAACTAGAAATCTCTTAAAACATATTTTTGGGGGGAGATATTGCGATGGCAACCGGCTGTCATAGAGTAGTTATAGTGTGACAGTTTTGGGGGCGTATTGCTTACAAAAAAACCCGAGTGGATGACTTGAAAATAAAATTTTTAACTAAAAATGGCTGAAAAGTATTTTGGGGGAGATGGGTCGATGACAGAAGGGTGTCAGAGTGGAGAGGGGTGTATAGTGTGATAGTGAGGGGCGATTTTCTAGCGAAAAACCCAAATGAATGAGTTGAAATAAAATTTTTAACGAGAAATGTCTGAAAAGTGTTCTTGGGGGGGGGGGGATGTTTTGATGGCAGCAGGATGTCTTATAGTAGTTATAGTGTGATAGTGGGGGGGGCGAATTTCTAGCGAAAAACCCAAGTGGATGACTTGAAGTAAAATTTTTTAACAAGAAATCTCTGAAAAAATATTTTTTTGGGGATAGAGTGATGTCAGTGGGATGTCTTAGAGCAGCTATAGTGCTCTACTGTGGGTCGAATCGCTTGCAAAAAACCCAAATGAATGAGTTGAAATAAAATTTTTAACGAGAAATGTCTGAAGTGTTTTTGGGGGGATGAGGTGATGGCAGAAGGGTGTCTTAGAGTTGTTATAGTGCTGTACTGTTCCACGAATTGCTTGCAAAAAACCATAATGAATGACTTGAAATACAAACTTTTAACAAAAAATGCCTGATAAATGTTTTTGGGGGGATGGGGTGATGGCAGCGGAGTGTCTTAGAGTACTTATAGTGCTGTACTTTTGGCCGAATTGCATGCGAAAAAACCCGAATGAATGAGTTGAAATAAAACTTTTAACTAGAAATGGCTGAAAAGTGTTTTGGGGAAGATAAGGTGATGACAGAGGGGTGTCTTAGCGTAGTTATAGTGTGATAGTGGGTGGTGAATTGCTACCCTAAAATCTGAGCTAATAAGGGTTTTTGACCGTAAACTATAGTTTTTTGTAAGAAAATTATAGAAAATATAGTTCTCCGGTTCAAATGTCAAACTTAAGTTCATTTTTGGATCGAAAAAGTAAAACTATTTCCGTAAAATCTGAGCTAATAAGGGTTTTTGACCGTAAACTATAGTTTTTTGTAAGAAAATTATAGAAAATACAGTTCTCTGGTTCAAATGTGAAACTTAAGTTCATTTTTGGATCGAAAAAGTAAAACTATTTCCGTAAAATCTGAGCTAATAAGGGTTTTTGACCGTAAACTATAGTTTTTTGTAATAAAATTATGGAAAATACAATTCGTTGGCTTATAGGTGAAACTTGAGTCCAGTTTAAGATCGAAAAATAAGCTATTTCTGTAAAATCTGAGTTAATAAGGGTTTTTGACCGTAAACTCTAGTTTTATGTAAGAAAATTATGAAAAATACAATTCTCTGGTTCAAATGTGAAATTTAGGTCCATTTTTGGATCGAAAAATAAAACTATTTTCGTAAAATCTGAGCTAATAAGGGTTTTTGACCGTAAACTCTAGTTTTTTGTAAGAAAATTATGGTAAATACATTTCTCTGGGTCAAATGTGAAACTTAAGTCAATTTTGGATTGAAAAATAAAACTAATTCTGTAAAATCTAGGGTTTTTGACCGTAAACTCTAGTTTTTTGTAAGACAATTATGGAAAATACAATTCGTTGGTTCATAGGTGAAATTTAAGTCCAGTTATGGATCGAAAAAAAAACTATTTCTGTAAAATATGAGCTAGTAAGGGTGTTTGACCGTAAAATCTAGTTTTTTGTAAGAAAATTATGGAAAATACAATTCTCTGGTTCAAATGTGAAACCTAAGTCCATTTTGGATCGAAAAATAAAACTATTTCCGTAAAATCTGAGCTAATAAGGGTTTTTGACCGTAAACTCTAGTTTTTTGTAAAAAAATTATGGAAAATACAATTGTATGGTTCAAATGTGAAACTTAAGTCTATTTTGGATCGAAAAATAAAACTATTTCCGTAAAATCTGAGCTAATAAGGGTTTTTGACCGTAAACTCTAGTTTTTTGTAAGAAAATTATGGAAAATACAATTTGTTGGCTCATAGGGAAAACTTTAGTCCAGTTTTGGATTGAAAAATAAACTATTTCTGTAAAATCTGAGCTAATAAGGGTTTTTGACCGCAAACTGTATTTTTTTGTAAGAAAATTATGGATAATACAATTTTATGGTTCAAATGTGAAACTAAAGTCAATTTTTGGATCGAAAAATAAAACTATTGCCGTAAAATCTGAGCTAATAATGGTTTTTGACCGTAAACTCTAGTTTTTTGTAAGAAAAGTATGGAAAATACAATTCGTTGGGTCATAGGTGAAACTTAAGTCCAGTTTTGGATCGAAAAATTAACTATTTCTTTAAAATCTGAGCTAATAAGAGTTTTTGACCGTAAACTCTAGTTTTTTGTAAGAAAATTATGGAAAATACAATTCTCTGGTACAAATGTGAAACTTCAGTCCATTTTAGGATCAAAAAATAAAACTATTTCCGTAAAATCTGAGCTAATAAGGATTTTTGACCGTAAACTCTAGTTTTTTGTAAGACAATTATGGAAAATACAATTCTCTGGTTCAAATGTGAAACTTAAGTCATTTTTGGATCGAAAAATAAAATTATTGCCGCAAAATCTGAGCTAACAAGGGTTTTTGGCCATAAACTCTAGTTTTTTGTAAGAAAAGTATGGGAAATACATTTCTCTAGTTCAAATGTGAAACTTAAGCCCAGTCTTGGATACTCATAATGATGAGGACTGATGGTTCTAATTCAATATTTTTTTCATAAAAACAAACTATTTTTTTTAAAACTTCGAAATTATTCAACTTTTTTTATTTATTAAATGACAAAATATGCTTACGGCTCTAACAATTGTACTCTATGATTACTCAGAGACACGATGTGGCTTTCCCACTGGTATTCTATGTCCGGTTATCGACACTACCTAGTCTATTGCATGTATTAAATCAGCATTTTTTACGCAGTGGAACAATAAACACATAAGTCAAATCTTAAAAAGAAGTGAATATGGTGCATTTTCATAAAGTGTATTCAAATGACAGTGTTACTGTAGCATTGGTTGTCGACAAGGAGAAGTATTTAAACTATGAAACAAGTACAAGTGGTAACACTATTGGAAATGTATGCATGCATATTCATGACAGTAAGGAATTAAATTTCTTTGGAATACCAAAAAAATTCAACTCTTATGCTGGTGGTTATGCAAGATTGAGATCTCCAGAGATGATTGCACTCAAAGAGAATTCCAACATAAAAATAATTGTTGATGATAGAGGAAAACTCCTTGCTACTGTTGCAGGTAATACATTACCTACTGATACATCCAATCGTCAGTTTTCGGGTATTAGCATTCAACAGAAGGTCAAAAAAAGAAAGGTCTACTCTTCTACTAATATCGTAAACCATATCTTGTCTACGTGCCGAAACTGTTACCTGTGTAAAAATAATGTGATAATAGACAGTGAAATTGCCAGAAAAATAAAAAGGACATTGGCAGAAAATATCACTATGGAATATAAAGATGAATCGATGAAAAACAAAGCCCCAGCAAACGTTACTGCCATTAATCAAACAGTCACTGAACCAAATAATACCAAAGACGAAAAGCAAATTGAGCCTGTTGATGACACACCAGTAAATATTGTTTATGACTCAAAATGGAATAATGATTATTCTACTGATTACGAACTAAGAGAAGACAATAGCTACAATATCAAGAGAGAACAGGTGAACTATTTTATGGAACATTTTCAAAATTTCCAAAGTTAATCATTGATATTAATAATGTATCATAATATATTTTTGTATTAATATTCTACATAGCATTATTTCATTAAAAATATATTGTGCATTACATTGTTAAGTGTTCATTATTTTTAGAGTAAGCTAGCATATCAAACGTTTAGAATGTCCATTAAAACATCGGATATATAAAAAAAGGAATTTGCATACATCTGTTGTCAGACACATGGGATAACATTGACAAAATCTAGGTATCAGAATGAATAAATTCTTTATCAACATCCGTTCTTGGATATGTCATTATTTAATTATTAAAAAATTGTAAGTAACAAACTCTTTCTTGAATTCACCTCTTGGATGCACAATACAGAAATTTAATTCAGGAAATTATGAAAAATAAGTGAAAAAATTCTGTATTAACATTCATTATCGATTGAAGTCGCTTCCTAGACAGACAATGCAGCAATTTCACAAAATCTAAGAATAAGAGTGATTAAATTCTATATCAACATCCATTTCTCGGATACATAGGAAAAAGTTGACAAAATCTAAGTGTTAGAGTGAATACATTTTTTTATCAACATATTTTGTAAGGTACATCGGATAAAATTGACAGAATCTAAGTGTCAGAGTAAATAATTTTTTTTTATAAACATCCTTTGTCAGATACATAAAATAAAATTGTGAAAATCTAAATTTCAGAATGAATAAATACTTTAAAAACATCCTATTGTATAAAATTGACAAAATCTATGTATCAGAGTGACTAAATTCTATATCAGCATCCTTTTTGCGGATACATAGGATAAAATATCGTATAAAATTGACAAAATCCAAGTATCAGATTGAATAAGTTCTATATCAACATCCCTTTCTCAGGTACATGGGCTAAAATTGACAAAATCTAAGTATCAGATTGATTAAATTATATATCAATATCCCTTTCTCGGGTAAATGGGATAAAATTGACAAAATCTAAGTATCAGATTGAATAATTTATTTTTTATCAACATCTTCTATCAGTTACAACAATTATAATTAACAAAATCTAAATATCAGAGTGAATAAATACTTTTTCAGCTTCCTTCGTCGGATATGTTGAATAAAATTGACAAAAATCTAAATATCAAAATGAATAAATGTTTTAACAACATCCTTTGTTGGATATGTTGGATAAAATTGACAGAATCTAAGTATCAGAATTATTAAATTCTATATCAACATCCCTTTCTCGGATACATGGGATAAAATTGACACAATCTAATTATTAGAGTGAATAAATGCTTTATCAATACCCCTTAAATGCATTATCAACATCAAATGTCAGATACATCGGATAAAATTGACAAAATCTAAGTACCAGAAAGAATAAATTCGTTTTTAAAGTTTTTATTGGATACATCAGATAACAGTCATAAAATCCAAGTTCTATTCATTTTGACTTCATGCGTCCTTACGTTGAATTTAGGTTAGACCGGTTACGTGCGCACATGTAACCTCGTCTAAATTAACCTTAAAAAATGAAATAAAGCTATGTCGACTTTGCATGTCTCTCTCACTATGTATGCGCCGTCGCGGTGTACACTCCATGTCTTTCTCAGTTTTTGTGTCTAAATCTACGTATTTGTATGTGTTTTTATCTCTCTCACTCTTTTTGCCTGTGTGTCTGGGCGGGTGTTTGCTTATTCCAATGCATATCTGGCCACTCTAAGTGAACTTAAATTAACTCAACTTTTTGAATATCTCTCTCACTATGACTGTGTGTCTGAGTGGGTGTAGTGCCATCTATAACCGGTCTATAACCTAAATTCAACGTAAGGACGCATGAAGTCAAAATGAATAGAACTATGATTTTATGACTGATATCTGATGTATCCGATAAAAACTTTGAAAAAGAATTTATTCTTTCTGGTACTTAGATTTTGTCAATTTTATCCGATGTATCTGACATTTGATGTTGATAATGCATTTAAGGGATATTGATAAAGCATTTATTCACTCTAATACTTATATTGTGTCAATTTTATCCCATGTATCTGAGAAAAGGATTTTGATATAGAATTTAATAACTCTGATACTTAGATTTTGTTAAGTTTATCCCAAGTATTCGAGAAAGGGATGTCGATATAGAAGTTAATCAATCTGATACTTAGATTTTGTCAGTTTCATCCCATATATCCGAGAGAGGGATGTTGATACGAAATTTAATCACTCTGATACTTAGATTCTGTCAGGTTTAACCGACATGTCCGACAAAAATGTTGATAATGAATTTATTCACTCTGATACTTAGATTTTGTCAATTTTATCCCATGTATCCGAGAAAGGATTGTTGATATAGAATCTAATAATTCTGATACTTAGATTCCATCAATTTTATCCTACATATCCGACAAAGGATGTTGTTAAAACATTTATTCATTCTGATATTTAGATTTTATCAATTTTATTAAAAATATCCGACAAAGGATGTTAAAATATCATTTTTTCACTCTGATATTTAGATTTTGTTAATTATAATTGTTGTAACTGATAAAATATGTTGATAAAAAATAAATTATTCACTCTGATGCTTAGATTTTGTCAATTATATATCATGTACCCGAGAAAGGGATGTTGATATGGAATTTAATCAATCTGATACTAAGATTTTGTCAGTTTTATCCCATGTACCTGAGAAAGGGATGTTGATATACAAACTAATGAATCTTATACTTAGATTTTATCAATTTTATCCGACATTTTATAGTATATATCCGAGAAAAGGATTTTGATACAGAATTTAGTCACTCTGATACTTAGATTTTGTCAATTTTGTCTGACATATCCGATGAAGGATGTTTTTAAAGCATTTATTCATTCTGAAATTTAGATTTTGTCAATTTTATTTTATGTATCTGACAAAGGATGTTGATAAAAAAAATTATTCACTCTGATACTTAGATTCTGTCAATTTTATCCGATGTATCTGACAAAAGATGTTGATAAATAAAATTTATTCACTCTAACACTTAGATTTTGTCAACTTTTTCCTATGTATCCGAGAAATGGATGTTGATATAGAATTTAATCACTCTTATGTTTAGATTTTGTGAAATTGCTGTATTGTCAGTCCAAGATGCAATTTCAATCGGTAATAAATGTTAATAAAGAGTTTGTTCAATTTCTTTTTTTAATAATTTCCTGAATAAAATTTCTGTATTGTGTATCCAAGAGGTGAACTCAAGAAAGAGTTTGTTACTTACTTACTTACAATTTTTTCATAATGAAATAATGACATATCCAACAAAGGATGTTGATAAAGAATTTATTCATTCTGATACCTAGATTTTGTCAATGTTATCCCATGTGCTGCCAATAGATGTATGCAAATTCCTTTTCTTCCATCTCCGATGCTTTAATATACATTCTAAACGTTTGATATGTTAGCTTACTCTAAAAATAATGAACACTTAACAATGTAATGCATAATATATTTTTAATGAAATAATGCTATGTAGAATATTAATACAAAAATATATTATGATACATTATTAATATTAATAATAAACTTTGGACATTTTGAATCTGTTCCATAAAATAGTTCACCATGTTCTCTCTTGATATTGTACCTATTGTCTTCTCTAAGTTCGTAATCAGTAGAACAATCATTATTCCATTTTGAGTCATACACAATTTTTACTGGTGTGTCATCAACAGGCTCAATATGCTTTTCGTCTTTAGTATTATTTGGTTCATTGACTGTTTGATCAATGGCAGTAACGTTTGCTTGTACTTTTTTTTCACCGATTCATCTTTATATTCCATAGTGATATTTTCTGCCAATGCCTTTTTTATTTTTTTGTCAATTTCACTGTCTATTATAATATTATTTTTATACAGGCTACAGTTTCGGCACGTAGACAAGATATGGTTTACGATATTAGTAGAAGAGTAGGCCTTTCTTTTTTTGACCTTCCGTTGAATGCTAATACCCGAAAGCTGACGATTGTATGTATCAGTAGGTAATGTGTTACCTGCAACAGTAGCAAGGAGTTGTCCTCTATCATCAACGATTATTTTTGTTGGCATTCTCTTTGAGTGCAATCATCTCTGGAGATCTCAATCTGGCATAACCACCAACATAAGAGTTGAATTTTTTCGGTATTCCAAAGAAATTTAATTCCTTATTGTCATGACAATGCATGCATACATTTCCAATAATGCTACCACTTGTACTAGTTTCATAGTTTAAATACTTCTCCTTGTCGGCATTCAATGCTAAAATAACATTGTAATGTGAACACACTTTATTAAAATGCTCCATTTTCATTTTTTTTTAAAGATATGCCTTATGTGTTTATCGTTACACTGAATAAAAAATACTGATTTAATACATGCAATAGACTAGGTAGTGTCGATAACCGGACATAGAATACCAGTTGGAAAGCCACATCGTGTCTCTGAGCAATCATAGAGTACAATTGTTAGAGCCATAAGCATATTTTGTCATTTTAAGATACGTCCAAAAAAAATAAATAAAAAATAAATAAAGTTGATTAATTTCGAAGTTTAAAAAAAATAGTTTGTTATTGTGAAAAAAATATTGAATTAGAACCATCAGTCTTCATCATTATGAGTATCTAAAACTGGACTTAAGTTTCACATTTGAACCAGAGAATTGTATTTTCCATAAATTTCTTACAAAAAACTAGAGTTTACGGTCAAAAACTCTTATTAGCTCAGATTTTACAGAAATATTTTATTTTTCCATCCAAAACTGGACTTAAGTTTCACCTATGAGCCAACGAATTGTATTTTCCATAATTTTCTTAAAAAAAATTAGAGTTTACGGTCAAAAACCCTTATTAGCTCAGATTTTAGGGAAAGAGTTTTATTTTTCGTTCCAAAAATGGACTTAAGTTTCACATTTGAACCAGAGAATCGTATTTTCCATAATTTTCTTACAAAAAACTAGAGTTTACGGTAAAAAAACCTTATTAGCTCAGATTTTACAGAAAGAGTTTATTTTTCGATCGAAAACTGGACTGAAGTTTCACTTACGAGCCAACGAATTGTATTTTCCATAATTTTCTTACAAAAGACTAGAGTTTACGGTCAAAAACCCTTATTAGCTCAGATTTTACAGAAATAGTTTTATTTTTCGATCCAAAATGGACTTAAGTTTCATATTTGAACAGAGAATTGTATTTTTCGTAATTTTCTTACAAAAAACTAGAGTTTACGGTCAAAAACCCTTATTAGCTCAGATTTTACAGAAATAGTTTATTTTTCGTTCCATAACTGGACTTAAGTTTCATCTATGAGACTACAAATCTTATTTTCCGTAATTTTCGTACAAAAAAACTAGAGTTTACGGTCAAAAACCCTTATTAGCTCAGATTTTACAGAAATAGTTTATTTTTCGATCCAAAATGGACTTAAGTTTAAAATTTGAACCAGAGAATTGTATTTTCCATAATTTTCTTACAAAAAACTAGAGATCACGGTCAAAAACCCTTATTAGTTCAGATTTTACAGAAATAGTTTTATTTTTCGATCCAAAAATGGACTTAAGTTTCAAATTTGAACCAGAGAATTGTATTTTCCATAATTTTCTTACAAAAAACTAGAGTTTACGGTCAAAAACCCTTATTAGCTCAGATTTTACTGAAATAATTTTATTTTTCGATCCAAAAATGGACTAAAGTTTCACATTTGAACCAGAGAATTGTATTTTCCATAATTTTGTTTACAAACAAATATAGTTTACGGTCAAAAACCCTTATTAGCTGGGATTTTAGGCTAGCAATTTACCCCCCACTATCACACTATAACTACGCTAAGACACCCCTCTGTCATTGCCCCATCTCCCCCAAAACACTTTTCAGACATTTGTATTTTAAAATTTCAACTCATTCATTCGGATTTTTTCGCAAGCAATTTGGCCCACAGTACAGCACTATAAGTAATCTTAGACACCCCGCTGCCATTGCCCCATCCCCCCAAAAACATTTTTCAGACATTAAAAAAAAAAAAATTATTTTAAGTCATTCATTTTGGTTTTTCGCAAGCAATTCGTGCAACAGTACAGCACTATAACAACTCTAAGACACCCTTCTGCCATCGCCCCATCCCCCCAAACAAACTTTTCAGAGCTTTGTCGTTAAAATTTTTATTTCAACTCATTCATTAGGGTTTTTCGCAAGCAATTCGACCCAAAGTAGAGCACTATAGCTACTCTAAGACACCCCGCTGACATCACCCCATCCCCCCAAAAATATTTTTTCAGAGATTTCTTGTTAAAATTTTTTGTTTTAAGTCATCCACTCGGGTATTTCGCTAGCAATTCGTCCCCCACTATCACACTACAACTACTCTAAGAGATCCTTCTGCCATCAACCCATCCCCCCCAAGAACACTTTTCAGACATTTTCCGTTAAAGTTTTATTTCAGCTCATTCATTTGGGTTTTTCGATAGCAATTCACCCCTCACTATCACACTATAACTACGCTAAGACACCCCTCTGTCATCGATCCATCTTCCCCAAAACACTTTTCAGCTATTTCTCGTTAAAAATTTTATTTTCAAATCATCCACTCGGGGTTTTTTGTAAGCAATACGCCCCCATACTATCACACTATAACTACTCTATGACAGCCGGCTGCCATCGCACTATCTCCCCCCAAAAATATTTCTTCAGCGATTTCTAGTTAAAAATGTTATTTCAACACATTCATTTGGGTTTTTTGCTAGCAATTCGCCCCCACTATCACACTATAACTACGCTAAGACACTCTTTTGTCATCGACCCATCTCCCCCAAAACAATTTTCAGCCATTTCCAGTGAAAAATTTTATTTCAACTCATTCATTCGGTTTTTTTCGCAAGCAATTCGGCCCAGAGTACAGCACTATAAGTACTCTAAGACATCCCGCTGCCATCACCCCTCCACTTGTGTATTATACAGAACACATCGAAGAAGTAAAGCTATCCTTTATTAAAATTCTTTTCTTGCCATCTACATCTCTCTTAGTATCAACTTTTTAGTATACTATATCGTTAAACTCTATTTTAAATTGACTACAGTGTTCAAACGCCACTTGTGTATTATACAGAACAAATTGAAGAAGTAAAGCTAGGTCAACTCATAAGACACATGCTCTTCGGGGTTACCTTTACTGCTAATCAGTTTGAGCCTTTTTCTCCATCTTCATACGATCCAATCACTAATTAGAATCATTCACGCTCATATTATTCCAACATTAATTAATATCATTCATAGAGTCCAATTCGCAAATGGTAAACCCTTTTTTTAGATCTACGATCGCAATGAATGGTACTTATTATCAGAAAAAATGTCAATTACCAAAAAAAAAGAAAAGAAAAAAAAACACCATGCTGAAATATGCTTCAAAAACGCATCTAGTTAAAAACGTGTTTGACCACTTTATAGGTAAAGTTTTGCTCGCTTTTTGCAATGTGCACGTGAAACTGTAGTGTATACCATGTGAGGGGGTGCTCACTCTCTTTGAAAAGGTGTAGAGCTGTCGTAGAAATGTTTTCCTATGGCGGTCGTAGAATAGCATGGTCCTATGGCGGTCGTAGAATTCCATATATACAATCTAATTACGCCACACTTTTTCAAAAGGCATCCGGTCAAAGTTTTGAGATTGCCATTTTGTTCAAAAAAGTTCAAAGGCCAAATAATTATGCTTCCGGAGTTGAAATCCCCGCCCCCCCCCAAACCCTGGGAAAATGGCTCTGAGTTACGGAAATTGTTTATTGTTACTTTGATACTTTGTTTACTTCAATACTTGAATTTAGTGATTTGTGTGGCAACTTCGATTTACGGTGCAAGGGCTATAAGTTATGCAAGTTGCTTATTGTTACTTGATACCTTATTTACTTTGATCCTTTCTTTACTTTGTTATTTTTTTACTTTGATACTAGTTTTGATGCCTTGATGAACATTTGATGTGGAAAAAAAAAGTTTGATTATGAAATAAGGAATTTTTTAAAACTTGATACTTTTTGCAGTCAAAAACGAACAAAAATTAATTAATAAAAATTCCAAAAAAAAAGTTTTTAAAAGAAAAGTAAAGGCCATTTTAAACTTAATATCAGCATATACAAATACCTATTAAAATTCAGACTCAAAACGACCAGAAATTAGTATTAAAGAGTAAGTGAAACCTAAAGCTAACAGAAATTAAATAAACAACCATAGCATAAAAACCATATAACAAGTAATAACATAAATGAATAAATAAATCTTAAAGCGAGTAATGCTTAAATTGAATATGCAAACCAAGCCTAAAAAAAAAAAAAATTATTTTGGTATTGAAGTATAAATGGAACCCAAAACGAAAAGAAATTAAATAAACAATCAATGCTAACAAACATACAATAGATACTGATATAAATGAATAAATAAATCTTAAAACGAGTGAAGCTTAAATTGAATATGCAAATCAAGCATGAAACGAACAAAATCTAAAAAAAAACGAAGTTTAAAAATCTAAAATCTTCTGCGTCATTGGCGCTTTACTGAAGACGAATTATATTACAAATATTTTCTTTCCTACCTAATATTGAAAATAAACATTAAAATTACAGTAAAATTTTGGACTGATGAGCATTCAGCAATTTAATATCATTATACATCAAGTGTTTAGTTTAAGTTATTAGTCCTTTCTAAGATTGTTAATAAGAATATATATTCACTACAGACAAGAGTTTGAATACTGCCCCCTTCCTTAACTGTAAAAACCTAAAGCCTACTGCGTCATTGGCGCTCACTGAAAACTAATTATATTACAAATATTTTCTTTTCCAGTTCTTACAGCATTGAAAATGAAAATGAAATTACAGTGAAATAAAATCTTGAACTGATGGATCTTTCAGCAATAAATATCATTGTATATCAAATATTCAATTTGATTTTGTTTATACTTTCCAAAACTGTTCAAGACACATATTGTTTTCAGTAAAGGGACAATGACGCAGTAGGTTTTAGATTTTTACAGTGAGAGAAGGAAGCGATACCCAAACTCTTTTTTGTAGTGATTTTTGTTCGTTTCAAGCTTAATTTGTACATTCAATTTAGGTTCCACTCGTTTTAAAATTTATTTATTTATTTATATTAGTATCTATTGTATGTTTGTTTACACTGATTGTTTGTTTAATTTCTGTTCGTTTTGGGTTTCATCTATACTTGAATAGCAAAATTTTTTTTTCTTTTTAGGCTTGATTTGCATATTCAATTGAAGCGTTGCTCACTTTAAGATTTATTTATTCATTTATATTATTACTTTTTATATGTTTTTTTTGATATGATTGTTTATTTAATTTCTGTTCGTTTTTGGTTTCATTTACTCTTTAATAGTTATTTCTGGGTGTTATGAGTTTGAATTTTAACAGGTATTTGTATCTGCTGATCTTAAGTTTAAAATGGTCTTTACTTTTCTTTGAGAAATTTCTGTTTTGTAAAGTTCTTTTTAATTGATATGATATAACAATACCTCCAGTGTTGACAGAACCCTCCAGAGCCCAAAGGCAAGGACTGTAAGTTCTAATCCGGGGGGTCATAAGGTTTTTATGGAAAGGGGTGGTCGTATAAACTTTGAATTGGGCTCATTAATAGGAAATATAAAGTTCTACTTCCTTTTTAGAGAGTCAGGTAATCGAAGGGCAACTCCTTTCCGCCAAGCCCTCTTTTCCCAAATTTATCTGATCAAAATTTCGTGATCGATATTTTGTCCAAAATAGTCTAGATATAATACAACAATGCCTATGTTGTTGACACACTCCCAGAGCCATAGGCAAGGGTCATAAATTATACCCCGGGGTCACATGTGGTTTTTATGGAAAAGGTGGTCGCATGAGCTTTGGAAGAGGCTCATTGAATTGGAAACTGAAAGCTCTAATTTGCTTTTTAAGTGTCAAGTGACCGGAGGGAAACTATCCCCCCAAGCCCCTTTTCCCCTTATGCACTTTTAGTGCATAACTTTTTAGTGTTTTTATGAAATTTTTAGATCAAATTTTGGTTCAGAATAGTCCAAATATCATATAACAATACCCCTAGGGTTGACACAACCCTACCAGAGCCCGGGGGCAAGGGCTGTAAACTATACTCCGAGGGCATATAAGGTTTTTATGGAAGTGGTGGTCGTATAAACTTTGAAATAGGCACATTTGATAGAAAATTGAAAGTTCTAGTTCCTTTTTAAAGAGTCAAGTAATCGACGGTCAATAATCCCTCCCAAGCCCTCTTTCCCCCAAATTAATATTATAAAAGTTTTGATATTGATTTTGTCCAAAATACTCTAGATATCATATAACAATGCCTACGGGGTTGACACACTCCCAGAGCTATAGGCAAGGGTCATAAATTATACCCCAGGGCCATATACGGTTTTAATAGAAAGGGTGGTCATATAAGCTTTAGAGGAGGTACATTGGATTGGAAACTGAAGGCTGTAGTTCGCTTTTTAAGAGTCAAGCGACCGGAGGGCAACTATCTCCCCTAGCCCTCTTTTCCCCAAATGCATCTGATCGAAATTTTTAGATCGACCTTTTGTTAAAAATAGTCAGAATATTATATAGTAATGCCTCCGGGTTGACACACTCATCTAGAGCCCTGGGGCAAGGGTCGTAAGTTATGCCCCGAGGGCATATGTGATTTTTATGGAGCCAGTGGTCGTATAAAATTCAAAAAGGGGGCTCATTTGATTGGAAATTAGACTTTCTAGTGCCTTTTTAAGAGTCAAGTAATTGGAGGGCAACAAGGCCCCCAGGCCTCTGTTCCCAAATAAACTCATTCGAAATTTCAAGATAGTCATTTTATTCAAAATAGTCCAAATGTCAGATGCAAATAACTCCAGGATCGACACAACTCCCCAGAGCCCAGGGACAAGGCTTGTAAGCTATGCCCCGGGGCATAAAAGGTCTTTATGGAAGGGCTGGTCATATGAACGTTCGTAGAAGGCTCATTTGATTCGAAATTGAAGGCTCTAGTTCACTTTTTAAGAGTCAAAAGTGATCGGGGGCAATTAGCACCCCCCACAAGTGCTCTTTTCCCTAAATGCATCCGATTGAAATTTTCAGCTAGCCATCTTTTTCAAAATAGTCTAAAAATCATATAACAATGCTTTTGGGGTTGACATAACCCCCAGAGCCTACGAATGGTTTTCTTAATATTGATGAGATGACATTTTGGCATACGAGGGTATTTGAGGGGATAAAGGTTTGAAGGGTTGGGGATTACGAGACCAATGTTTAGAAAAATCACTCATATTTTAATTCCTAGCTAAATCCCAATTTTTATAAGGTGTGACCCGCCCACCTTTTCTTCTAAAATGTACTTATGAAGAGTAGACTAATATACTATCTTCAGCCCTGCTCTTGGGGCTATGTGGATGATATCCTTCCAAAATGCACATTTTTGAACATTCTGTTCATTCTAAGCGTAATGACATTCTCAAAAAGTTTTGCAATGCCATGCACGGTTATGTGAGTGCCTGGGGCAAAAGGAACGGGAAGGGACTCAGTTGTCTTTGAATTGCATTCATCCCTTGAAAGACACTCTAGAAATTCAATCTCGATCAGATGAGCCCGCTTCCAAGTTTTATAAAATTCATGAGAACTGAATTTGTTTCACGCTCTAAGTTTTCCATGGATACTACAGCTATTTCCTGTTTGGGGACCTTTAGTAAAGAACAATGTGATCTATATTACAAAAACTAATATGGACTGTATTAATGATTTTAATATCGATTTTATTCAGTCAACGGATATTGTATTGAAATTTGTAATTATATATCATAATTTTAAATATTTTGCCGTAATATGAAGGTCTAAACTTACGAAAAAGAAACTAAAAATATTCTGATATTGGACACCATTGATTCTATTCATTCTTTTTTTTATCATCAAAATATAGTTTAGTTTCATAGGTGAAATGGAAGGCGTTGTATTATTTACAACAAAGATTGTTAAAATGTCGACTGTTTAAAGCTTTCTCCATGACGTAGGCTATATAGCATGTTTAGATTTTGAATGAGTGGATTGTCTTCTCAGCTAGTTGTTTTGATCACCAAAGGAATTAATGCAAAACGTCTAAAAAAAAGATTTTTTTTCTAAACCAAAAAGTAACACAATTGTGGTCTCTTTCAATTTAATGGCTTTGAAAGTAAATGAAAGGCGTTCATTTTCTAGATGAAAGGCACTTTCACATTAAATATACTCAAAGCATCATATAAGAGTTCTGAGAGTCTAAAAGGTCTATTAGGATCTCTTTGAAGTGTTCAATCGTCTATAGGGCATGGAGACATGAAGGCTTTTAAGGTCCTCTTGTTCTACTATGCTGCAAATTGAAATGTAAGAAACTTCTGATAAATTAAACAGTTCTTCATTAGAAAGCCTAAGAGCCATTAGATACGCTGGTTTCAATATTTTCAGTTCATATTTCAGCAAAAACCTCGGCATAAAATTATTTTTGTTTAGAGAGGCTAACTATGACGAGGAAGAAGAATGAAGCACATAGGGACACGTAGGGGCAGGGGGCACATAGCCAGAAGAGGTGTCCTTAATCCCAGATCCTATGACCCTGGGGCCTCCTTAAAAACTTCGTAATTATTTATGATTTGATAATTTTATGTACTGTTATTTTAATGTCATTCACTTTTACTTTGAAGGTTTCGCCCCCGCCCCCCCCCCCCAAAAAAAAAAATATGATTCCGTGCCTAATTATGGTTATAATTCCTTGCCTGGTGGTAGTTACCTATGAGCTTAAAGCATTAAACATAACTTCTCTGTAAAATCTATCTGGGTATGCTTTAACCAAAATCATCACCTGAGCTCAGAGATCAGTAGCAAAACTATATGCTTCACCCACGACGAAGCCCGTGACTGATGCGCCCTCTCGATTTAGCGTAAACTATTCATGCGGCGTTTCATCGCTGTGATCAAATAGTTCGCGGTAACGAACTGTAAGTAAGAAACGACCCGGCTGAATAGTAACTGAAACCCTAAAAAACGTAATTTTGATACCAGTAGGTACATAAAAACAATTGGATTTGTATGCTGATTTCAAATATATAAGTTTCATCAAGTTTAGTCATACCCATCAAAAGTTACTAGAAAAAATTTGCCTTGGTTTCGAAAAATGGGGAAAAAACCCCCTAAAAGTAACAGAATCCTAATGAAAATCCAACCGTCATATTCAACGTAACAGAAAACCCTACTGTATATGTTTCATGCTCTTATCTGAAAAAATGTGGAATTTTGTGTTTTTTGCCAGAAGAAAGATTAGTCAATAACTCGCTCTTCACGCTAAAGTTTTTTTCAGTACTTTCAAAAGAGCTATCTATTCTAATTAAACGGCCTTTGTGATTCAGGGGTTTGCGATTCGAAAAAAAATTCGAACTTTAGCGTAAAGAGCGAGGTATTGACTAGGGGGTGAACCTCCTGATATACATAATAACTTCTGTTCGTTTTAAGTGTTAATGTTGCTCCTTTACTTTCAGTTAAAACAAACTTGTTTTTTTTATTTAATTGTTTAAAGCATCGATACATGGAAAGAGACGAGATAAGTTAATTTAGAGAAAAAAGTTTCTGATATTGAATTCTATGATATTGTTCAGTTCAGCTCAGTTCACTCTAATCAAACAGTTCGTGGTAACGAACTGTAAGTAAGGAGCGACCCGGCTCAATGGTAACCGAAACTCTAAAAAACAGAATTTTGATACCAATAGATAAATCAAAAGAATCAGATTTTAATGCTGATTTAAAATATATAACTTTCATTAAGTTTAGTCCTACCCATCAAAAGTTACACGCCTGAGGAAATTTGGCTGATTTTCGAAAAAGGGGGAAAGACCCCCTAAAAGATATATAACATAGATGAAAATCACACCACCAGATTCAGAGTTTCAGAGAACACTACTGTAGAGGTTTTAAGCACCTATCTGCAAAAGTGTGGAATTTTATATTTTTTGCCAGATGAAAGATCAAGGATGTGTGTGTTTTTTTCCCAGGGGTGATCGTATCGACCCAGTGGTCCTAGAATATCGTGGGAGGATTCACTGAATCAGAAATTAAAATTTCTAGTGCCCTTTTTAAGTGACCAAAAATGGAGGGCAACTAGGCCCCCTTCCACGCACATTTTTTTCCCAAAGTCACCCAATCAAAATTTTGAGATAACGATTTTGTTCAGCGTGGTCGAAAATATGATAACTATGTCTTTTAGGATGGCTTTATCCCCCGAAGTCCTCGGGGGAAGGGCTGAAAGTTATGAACTTTACCCAATGATAACATATAGTATTGGTCATTGGGAAGTATACAGACGTTTTCAGGGGGAATTTTTTCTGGTAGTGGGGGGAGGGGATGGGTCGGTGGCTACATCGGAAGATCTTATCATGCAGGAAGTTTGCAGGGGGGAAAGGTAATTGCTATAACGGGGTCGCCCGATTTACCAATATTATCTAAAAAAAGATCAGAAATTAAATAAAAAAACAAGTTTTTCAACTGAAAGTAAGGAGCAACATCAAAACTTAAAACGAACAGAAAATATTACGTATATGATTGGGTTCACCTGCTAGTCAATACCTCGCTCTTTAGGCCAAAAATTTTTTATTACATTCATAAGAGCTATTTATTCTAATTAACGGCCTTTGTGATTAAGGGATCATTTTCAAAGTTCTGGAACAAAATTCATACTTTAGCGTAAAGTGCGAGGTATTGACTAGGGAGTGAACCCCCCAATATACTCATTAAAAATCTTTGAATATAGAAGTTCGTTACGTAAATTAATTCGTAAGTTGCGTATATTTATTACTAATAAAAACGTTCGTAAATAAAATTAAACAACTTTCGAGAAAGCCAAATAAAATTAAAATTAATATGAAAATTTTGTGGTAATTATTCATGTACGGTGAGCCAAAATCAAAACATGTATTAGTTAAAAAACGTTCAAAAATTAAATTAAAAAAAAGTTTTTTTTAACTGAAAGTAAGGAACGACGTTAAAACTTAAAACGAACAGAAATTATCCCGTGTATGAAAGGGGCTGTCCCCTCCTCAACGCCTCGCTCTTTACGCTAAAGTTCGACTTTGGCAAACCTCTATTTTTTTTAAAAAATGAAAAACTTTAGCGTAAAGAGCGGGGAGTTGAGGAGGGAACAGTCCCGTTCATACACGGGACAATTTCTGTTCATTTTAAGTTTTAATGTCGCTCCTTACATTAAGTCAAAAAAAACTTGTTTTTTTTTATTTTTTACAACTAAGGAGACATTTCATTAAACTGCCAGTGCCCACGCAAAGAAAGGTACAAAAAGCACTAGCGACTGGGCAGGTACATACAACTAACTTTCTAACTATTAATCGATAAACACAAAGAGAGGAAAAAACACGATAAAAGGTAACTAATATCTCATCAACTCATAACAATAATAATGACAAAAAAGAGGAAAAAAAATTTCATCCTAAACCTAGCAAATACTTTTCCAATATACTTTTAAACAACCTCAGGTCCTCACAAATGATCTTTGTCTCAAGGAATTTCAAGTAAATACTTAAAATTAACAAGCATAATACATATTTTGCAGCTTTGCTGAGCGTAAATTTTTTTTATCTGGCCTAAGCTTGAAAACAACTGTTAAAACAAAATTGTTCTGAGGGATGGATGACTTTTGTAGACTATGTGAAGATCATTCAGATTTTCCCCAGCACAAAAAACTTGTCTAATTTCAGCAGAATTTTTGCCACACAAGAACAAGTCTTCAGCTTTTTCAACTGGAAGCTAGTAAGGTGTTAACCACTGTTTTTACCTAGAATTTAGCATTCATGACGTCATACAGATAATCATGGATAAAATACACAAAAAATAAGTTTTTTTTGTAAAAAAGTGGAATTCAGTTTAATCCAATCTCTCTCGACTTTAAAAGGCCTACTGAAACTTTTAATTTTCAATCGAATGAGCTTCCTCCCAAATTTCTAAGAACACCTCTTTTATTTGGTGTGAACGATGAATTAGACAATATAGGGAATCCATTTCGCTCTTTACCGAATGGTAACTGATTATACTACACTGGAGGAAGTGAGAGAGGGGATAAATAAGCCATACGCTCCCTCTTTGGTTCTCCGGTCATACCAATTAAAAGTCCTTGCCGGATTTGAACTCATAGGTGGTGCAGGGAACATGGATTTCTGCTAAAATGCTGATGGGGAGAGGGATGGCAGGGACCACATGTCTGTTTTGTGCATTCAAACTTACAGATGGAAAATTTTCACACTAATCCAATTTATGAAAGGCAAAACATGCATCCCTTCTGATAAAAATTGGCAGTGGGGTAAGACCAGAATAAAAAATCAGCTTCCAAAAATCACTTAGTACGTTTTCCAACTATCTTTGGCGGTAGATTGTTGATTTTGCTACTACACCCAACAAAATCTCTTAAAAGAAAAACAATTTTAGTTGTAGTCTCAGAGAAAAAGTAAGACTTTGTTATAATTTCGTTCAAGTTTGGTGTAAAAAATAACCTACCGTTAGAAACAGAAGACAGCACGGACAATTCTTCCCGGGAATTCTACAAAACCTAGCTCGAGTAACTAAGCAAGATCATTATCATTCTTTGCTGAATTAAAACACAACTCTTTTTGTCAACAATTTTTTCACCTAATACTGGGTATTCACATACCTAAATAATGATTTCAGTTTCTATTTCTTAAATAGTTTCAAGCTAATTCCCTTTTCCTCTAAAGAGCAAGAGGCCATCCTTTCTTTGTTGAAGGAGATAATATATAACTGTTTTCTATGGTTCTCTTTTCAGCCTTTAAAACGGAATTTAAGCTCTTGGCTTGGACTTCAGGGCTTTTTGCAGTTTTTGTTCAAAAGAAAGTATTACAGGCAGCTTAAGTGTCGAACATGTTTTAACATAGATGAAAATGTAGTTTGATTTCTTTTTCTTTAGACTCGTAGAGTAGGAGACAACTTTTTAAGAGGAATGACTTTTAAACTGTATAAACAAGTGTTGGTCTCTGTGGTATTCAAATTTTAAAACAAAGTTTTTTTGTGAAAATTCACGGGCAAATATGCAATTTAGATTGTCACGGGATTAGCTTGTGTAGAAAGCTAAAGCTGAAAAAAACATAAGCTTGACATTTAGTGGCAAAGTTCTATGAAGTGTTGCAGTAGCAACACTTGTTGCACAGCAAAAAATATTTTTCAAGGCACTTCTTGTCAGCCAGGAGTTATTAATCTACGTTCTCAAACTTCGCACAATTTAGCATATGGTTCAATCTGCTATCTTTTGCACCATTTGGCTCTTGATATTTTCAAGAGCTTTTTTTTCAAATTGTGGCTATCCCTTCCTACGCTTTTAGAAATAGATAGCATATTGATCTCTTGATCTCAAAACGTTTTAACCAAAGCTTTTATACACAAAACTACGCCATTTGCGTAAACAACTGATTGATAATGATTGTCAGAACGCCCGATACACATTTTAATTCCCGTTTTTGCTCTATCGTAAAATTTATTTTTGGCTACATAATGTATTTGAAGTTACTGTAAGCCACGAGACATTAAATTACATGAGCCATGCGTCACAGTTGCAGGGGAATATAAGTAACATTGTCTCTTGGATTGGACTCGTATCTTAGAAAGGTGCAACAACTGTCATTGCAGCTAATCCCTACCAGGTTTATTTCAATAGGTGGTTCAATAGGCCCTCAGTAGGCCCTTCTGATTTTGAGGCCCCAGTGATTCAATAGGCCCTTCTTTTCAAAGCGGATGGCAAGAATGTAGTCACTTTATCAGAGAGATTCTGCAAACTATCAGATGTAATCTAAAAGCTTTATCGTAAAAAGTATAACACCACCCCCAATTACCCACAGAGGTAATAGTATCAACGGTGAACTAAAAAGAAACTCAAGTAAGATCCCATAACTTATTTTTACTGAGTTTTAATTATAAACAGGTATAAGAACTATTAGTTAGATTCTTTTTTAGTCTAGTTTATTAAACAAGTATAACTTTGTATTTTCGACTTTTGAGTGGAGGGGGGTTGAGGTTTCTCTCCATTAAGAGAAATTTCCCTCTTATTTTCTTCCTTAATTACTACTGAAATCTCTTTTTCTAACAACAGGGTTTTCACAAGTAATTATACCAGGTCTCTGTATGCACCTAAACACTATCTAATATAGACTTCCCCATTTTTAGATGTCCCTAGTTTCCTTCAGTAGCGAATTTATCAGGCTGCTGTTTCGGTCGTAGACCCAGACCGACTCGACCCAGGTACGGAAGAGCTGTCTTCAACTTTATCGTTAATTATTCCTGAAATCCAGGAGCTGCAGATGCCCAAGAATGATATTGTCCTACTGATAAAAGCTCTAAGGCAATATCAGATTGTCAATAAGGTAAGAAATGAAATGGAGAAGTTTTCCTCAGTGCTCGCAAAGAAACATAATAAAATGTTATACAGAGGGATCGTAGACTCACGGAAAATCGAGGACTAGAGTAGACGAAGCGGAATTCCCCTGATTTGAATGAAGAGACAACAAACTACAGTTAGGTGAATTAAAATGGTCACATAATAGGCAGCGCAATAGCGCTGCCTAAGTAAAGAACGATGTGGGCAAAATGTTTTATTTATTTTTCCTCCATATCCGGGCACTTCGTATCGAAGGAGTTGTAGTAGAAACTTCGAAAAGGGATCATTCGATTGGAAATTGGAGTGGCTAGTGCCCTTTTTAATAGTCGAAAGTGATTGGAGGGCAACTAGCCCCCCCACGCCCATCATTCCCTCAAACACATCCAATCAAAATTTTTCGATGGCCATTCTGTTCAGCGTATTTCATTTCCAGATAGAAAATATGTTTTTGAAGAGGAGACTCCCCCATAACCATCGGGGCAAGGGTTTTAAGTTATGCCCTGAGGGCCTATAAGAACGATGTTGGCACTATGTATCATTTATTATTTTTTTCCTTTAGAGCAGGGCACGTTGTATCGAAGAATTTGTTTTATAAACTTCGGAAAGGTTCACTTTAATTGAAAAATAGATTGACATGTACCCTTTTTATTATTTGTAACGGATTGGAAAGCAGCTAACAAGCTTCCCATGCCTATTATGCCCCCAAGCACTTTCAATCGAAATTTTGATACGGACATTTTTGTGAGCTTAGATGCTTTACAGATAGATATTATGTTTTTAAGGAGGGAACTCCCCACAGACTTCAGGGCAAGGGTTGTAAGTAATGCCCTGGGGGCATATAAGGTTTTTATAGAAGGCGTTGTCGTAGAAACTTCAAAAGAGGCTCATTCGATTGGAAATTCAAAGGGCTATTGCCCTTTTTAATAGCCAAAAGTGATTGGAGGGCAAATAGCCCCCCCCCGCCCACCAATCCCCCCAACACATCTAATCAAACTTTTGAGATAGCCATTTTGTTCAGCGTAGTTGATTTCCAGATAGAAAATATTTTTTTTGAGAAGGGCACCTCCCCACAACCCTCGGGGCAAGGGTTTTAAGTTATGCCCTGAGGGCATATAAGAACGATGTTGGTACAATGTATTATTTATTATTTTTTTTTCCTTTAGAGCAGGGCACTTCGTATGGAAGAAGTTGTCGTAGAAACTTCGAAAAGGGCTCATTCAATTGGAAATTGGAGTGGCTTGTGCCCTTTTTAATAGTCGAAACTGATTGGAAGGCAACTAACGCTCTTTCCACGCCCACCATTTCCCGAAACACATCCAATCAAAATTTTTAGATAGCCATTTTGTTTAGCTTAGTTGATTACCAGATAGAAATTATGTTTTTAAGGAGGACCAACCCCCCACAGCCTTCAGGGCAAGGGTTGTAAGTTATGGGGGCATGTAAGGTTTTTATAGAACGCGTTTTCGTAGAAACTTCAAAAAGGGCTCATTCGATTAGAAATTGAAATAGCTAGTGCCCTTTTTAGTAGTCGAAAGTAATTGGGCAGCAATTATACCTTGGGGGAGGGTTGTGGGGGAGTTTCCTCCTCAAAATCATATTTTCTATCTGAAAATCAACTACGCTAAACAAAATGGCTATCTCAGAATTTTGATTGGATGTGTTTGGGGGAATGATGGGCGTGGGTGGGGCTAGTTGCCCTTCACTCACTTTCGACTTTTAAAAAGGGCACTAGTCCTTTGAATTTCCAATCAAATAAACCTGTTTTGAAGTTTCTACGACAGCGCCTGTTATAAAAACCTTATATGCCCCCAGGGCCTAATTTAAAACCCTGGCCCTAGGGGTTGAGGGGGAGTGGTCTCCTCAAAAACATATTTTCTATCTGGAAACCAACTACGCTGAACAAAATGGATATCTCAAAATTTTGATTGAATGTGTTTGGGGAATGATGAGTGGTGGGGGGGGGGGCAGTTGCCCTCCAATCACTTTCTACTATTAAAAAGAGCACTGGCCCTTTTAATTTCTAATCGAATGTGCCTTTTTTAAAGTTTATACGACAACGCATTCTATAAAAACCTTGTATGCCCCTAGGGCATAACTTAAAATCCTTGCCCTGAGGGTTTTGGGGGAGTTTCCCCCTCAAAAACATATTTTCTATCTGAAAATCAAGTACGCTGAACAAAATGGCTATCTCAAAATTTGGATTGGATGTGCTTGGGGAAATGATGGGCGTGGGAGGTGGGCTAGTTACCCTCCATTCACTTTCGAGTATTAAAAAGGGCACTAGCCCTTTCAATTTCCAATCGAATGAGCCTATTTTGAAGTTTCTACGACAACGCCTTCTATAAAGCCTTATATGCCGCCAGGGAATAACTTAAAACCCTTGCCCTGAGGGTTGTGGGGAAGTGTTCTCCTCAAAAACATATTTTCTATCTGGAAATCAACTACGCTGAACAAAATGGCTATCTCAAAGTTTTGATTGGATGTGTTTGGGGAAATGATGGGCGTGGGGGGGGGCTAGTTGCCCTCCATTCACTTTCGACTATTAAGAAGGGCACTAGCCCTTTGAATTTCCAATTGAATGAGCCTATTTAGAAGTTTCTACGACAAAGACTTCTATAAAATCCTTATATGCTCCCAGGGCATAACTTAAAACCCTTGCCCCGAGGGCTATAGGGGAGTGTTCTCCTCAAAAACATATTTTCTATTTGGAAATCAACTACGCTTAACAAAATGGCTATCTCAAAGTTCTGATTGGATGTGTTTGGGGAATGATTGGCGTGGGGGTGGGCTAGTTGCCCTCCAATCACTTTCGAGTAATTGAAAAGGGCACTAGCCCTTTCAATTTCCAATTGAATGAGCCTATTTTGAAGTTTCTACGACAACGCCTTCTATAAAAACCTTATGTGCCCCCAGGGCCTAACTTAAAACCCTTGCCCTGAGGGTTGTGGGGGAGTTTTCTCCTCAAAAACATATTTTGTATCTGGAAATCAACTACGCTGAACAAAATTGCTATCTAAAAATTTTGATTGGATGTGTTTGCGGAAATGATGGGCGTGGGGGTGGGCTAGTTGTCCTCCATTCACTTTCGAGTATTAATAAGGGCACTAGCCCTTTCAATTTAGAATCGAATGAGCCTATTTTGAAGTTTCTACGACAAAGACTTCTATAAAAACCTTATATGCTCCCAGGGAATAACTTAAAACCCTTGCCCTGAGGGTTGTGGGGAAGTGTTCTCCTCAAAAACATATTTTCTATCTGGAAATCAACTACGCTGAACAAAATGGCTATCTCAAAATTTTGATTGGATGTGTTTGGGGAATGATGGGCGTGGGGGTAGGCTAGTTGCCCTCCATTCACTTTTGAGTAATTGAAACTGATGTAATTGATGTGTTTGCGGAAATGATGGGCGTGGGGGTGGGCTAGTTGTCCTCCATTCACTTTTTGAGTATTAATAAGGGCACTAGCCCTTTCAATTTCCAATCGAATGAGCCTATTTTGAAGTTTCTACGACAGCACCTTCTATAAAAACCTTATATGCACCCAGGGCATAACTTAAAACCCTTGCCCTGAGAGTAGTGGGGGAGTGTCCACCTCAAAATATATTTTCTATCTGAAAATCAACTACGCTGAACAAAATGGCTATTTAAAAATTTTGAGTTGTTGTGTTTGGGGGAATGATGGGCTTGGTTGTGCTAGTTGCCCTCCAATCATTTTCGACTATAAAAAGGGCACTAGAACTTTCGTTTTCCAATCGAATGAGCCCCCTTTGAAGTTTCTACAACGACCCCTTCCTTATGAAGTACCTCTGGGAAAAAAAATAATAATAATAAATAAACAAATAAATAATAAAACATTGAAACCGTATGGCCTTTTCTATAGGCAACGCTATAGCGTTGCTTCTGATTAATTAAAAAAAAAAAAATCCACAAACAATTTTTCAAAGAAATGTAAAGAAGTCAATTTAACAAAAAATCAGCAAAAATAAAATCAAATAATCTACCAAGCGTGAAACTACCACAAATCAGGATCAATAAATAAATGAGACCCAAAACGAACAGAAATTACAATAAATAGCCGAGTCAAACTCAAAACGAGGAGAAATTATCATAAGTTAGGCTCAAAACCCTATGCCTTCCCTAGGCTAGAACACAATTTGCATTTACTTTAAAAATATAAATGTTTTTACTTTTATAAAATTAAAAAATCAAATAATATTAACATTTTGATTACCAAATATCAGTGTATGAATATTAAACTGACAATGCACATTCATATGTGCATTGTGCATTTATATGTACAAATACAATAAAAATTGGATTTGAGGAAGACTAAAATCTATTCTCTTATAGGTGCGACGCCGGGGACTAGTGGTAAATGTAATAACAGTGGTAGCATACAAATATTAAACCTTATAATAAAAACCATATATGCCCACAGGGCATTACTTACAACCCTACCCTGAGTGATTTGGGGGGACGGCTGTCATCCTTAAAGACCTAATTTCGAGAACTTAAAACTACGTTAAACAGAATGGCCATCTCAAAAATTTTTATTCAATGTGTTTGGGGAAATAATGGGTGCAAGCGGGGGTTTAGTTGGCCTTCAATCACTTTCGAGTATTAAAAAGGGCCCTAGCCCTTTCAATTTCCAATCAAATTAGCCATTTTGAAGTTTCTACGACAAAACTTTCTATAAAAGCGTTATATGCCCCCAGGGCATAATTTACAGCCTTTGCCCTAAGGGTTGTGGGGGGAGGGCTGTCATCCTTAAAAACATATTTTCTATCTGGAAATCAACCACGCTGAACAAAATGACTATCTCGATATTTTGATTGGATGTGTTTGGGGGAATGATGGGCGTGTGGGGGGGGGGGCTAGTTACCCTCTAATCGCTTTCGACTATTAAAAAGGGTACTAGTAACTCCAATTTCCAATCGAATGAGCCCTTTTCGAAGTTTCTACGACAACTCCTTCGATACGAAGTGCCCGGGTATGGAGAAAAAAATAATACATTGTTTCACAATGTATTATGGGATACATTATATTTCTAATATAATGGGAAAAGCAGGGCGTGAGAGGGGGTTATTTGCCCTCAAATCACTTTCGACTATTAAAAAGGGTACTAGCCCTTTGAATTTCCAATCGAATGAGCGTTTTTGAGGTTTCTATTACACCGCCTCCTATAAAAACCTTATATGCCCCCAGGGTATAACTTTGATCAAACCCTTGCCTTGAGGGTTGTGGGGGAGTGTCCTCCTAAAAATCATATTTTCTATCTGAAAATCAACTACGCTGAACAAAATGGCTATCTCAAAATTTTGATTGGATGTGTTTGGGGGAATGATGGGCATGGGTGGGGCTAATTGCCCTCCAATCACTTTCGACTATTAAAAGGGCACTAGCCCTTTGAATTTTCGATCGAATGAGCCTTTTTTGAAGTTTTTACGACAACGCCTTCTATAAAAACCTTATATGCCCCCAGGGCATAACTTAAAATCCTTGCACTGGGGGTTTTGGGGCATTCTCCCCCTCAAAAACAAATTTTCTATTTAGAAATCATCTACGATGAACAAAATGGCTATCTCAAAATTTTGATTGGATGTGTTTGGGGGAATGATTGGTTTGGGGAGGGGGCTAGTTTCCCTCCAATCACTTTCAACTATTAAAAACGGAACTATCCCTTTGAATTTCCAACCAAGTAAGCCTTTTTTGAAGTTTCTACGACAACACCTTCTATAAAAATCTTATATGCCCCCAGGGCATAACTTACAACCCTTGCCCTGAGGGTTGTGGGGGAGTGTTCTCCAATAAAACATAGTTTCTATCTGGAAATCAACTACGCTGAACAAAATGGCTATCTCAAAAGTTTGATTGCAAGTGTTTGGGGAAATGATGGGCGTGGGGGGTGGGCTAGTTACCCTCCATTCACTTTCGAGTATTAAAAAGGGCACTAGCCCTTTCAATTTCCAATCGAATGAGCCTATTTTGAAGTTTCTACGACAACGCCTTCTATAAAACCTTATATGCCCCCAGGGTATAACTTAAAACCCTTGCCCTGAGGGATGTGGGGCATTGTCCTCCTCAAAAATAAATTTTCTATCCGGAAATCAACTACGCTGAACAAAATGGCAATATCAAAATTTGATCGGATGTGTTTGGGGGAATGATGGACTTGGGGTGGCTAGTTGCCCTCCAATCATTTTCGACTATTTAAAAGGGCACTAGAACTCTCGATTTCCAATCGAATGAGCGTCCTTTGAAGTTTCTAAGACGACCCCTTCCATATGAAGTGCCTCTGGGGAAAAAAATGATAATAATAAATAAACAAATAAATAATAAAACATTGAAACCGTATGGCCTTTTCTATAGGGAACGCTACAGCGTTGCTTCTGATTAATTAAAAAAAAATTCCATAAAATAAGTTTTTCAAAGAAAAGTAAAGAACTCCATTAAACAAAAAATGAGCAAAAATAAAATCAAATAATCTACCAAGCATGAAACTACCACAAATTAGCATCGATAAATAAATGAGACCCAAAACGAACAGAAATTACAATAAATAGCCGAGTCAAGCTCAAAACGAGGAGAAATTAACATAAGTTAGGCTCAAAACCCCTCTGCCATCCCAAGGCCAGAACACAATTTGCACTTTACTTTAAGAAATATAAATGTTTTTACTTTTATAAATTTAATAAATCGAATAATATTAACATTTTGATTACTAAATATCAGTATTTGTATATTAAACTGATAATGCACATTCATATGTGCATTGTGCATTCAAATGTGAAAATCCAATAATAATTGGATTTGAAGAAGACTAAAATCTATTCTCTTATAGGTGCAACGCCGAGGACTAGTGGTAATTGTAATATCAGTGGTAGCAAACAAATATTAAACTTTGTAATAAAAACCTTATATGCCCCCAGGGTATTACTTACAACCCTTGCCCTGAGGGTTTTGGGGGGACGGTTGTCATCCTCAAAGACCTAATTTCCAGAACTTGAAACTACGTTAAACAAAATGGCCATCTCGAGCATTTTGATTCAATGTGTTTGGGGAAATGGTGGGTGTGAGAGGGGGGTTAGTTGCCCTTCAATCACTTTCGACTATGAAAAAGGGCACTAGCCCTTTCAATTAGATATGCCCCCAGGGCGTATCTTAAAACCATTGCCCTAAGGGTTGTGGGGGGGGGGGAGGGCTGTCATCATTAAAAACTCATTTTCTATCTGGAAATCAACTACGCTGAACAAAATGGCTATCTCAAAATTTTGATTGGATGTGGGGGAATGATGGGCGTCTGGGGGGGGGGGCTAGTTGCCCTCCAATAACTTTCGACTATTAAAAAGGGCACTAGTCACTGCAATTTCCAATCGAATGAGCCCTTTTCGAAGTTTCTACGACAACTCCTTCGATACGAAGTACCCAGGTATGGAGAAAAAAAATAATACATTGTTTCCTAATGTATTATGGGATACATTATATTTCCCACATAATGGGAAATGGTGGGCGTGAGAGAGGGTTAGTCTCCCTCAAATCACTTTCGACTATTAAAAAGGGCACTAGCCCTTTGAATTTCCATTCGAAAGAGCCCTTTTTCAAGTTTCTACAACAAAGATTACAATAAAAACTTATATGCCCCCAGGGCATGACCTATAACCCTTGCCCTGAAAACATTGGGGGGGGGGGGAGTATCCTGCTCAAAGGTATAATTTCCCGAACTTTAAACTGCGTGGAACAAAATGGTTATCTAAAAATTTTTATTGGATATGTTTGGGAAAATCATGGGCGTGAAAGGGGTATTAGTTGCCTTCCAACTACTTTCGACTGTTAGAAAGGGCACTAGCTATTTCAATTTCTAATCGAATGAGCCCTTTTTGAAGTTTCTACGAAAACGCGTTCTATAAAAAACTTAAATGCCCCCATAACTTACAACCCTTGCCCTGAAGGCTGTGGGGGGTTGGTCCTCCTTAAAAACATAATTTCTATCTGGAAATCAACTACGCTGATCAAAATGGCTATCTCAAAATTGTGATGGGATGTGTTTCAGGACATGGTGGGCGTGGAATGGGCGTTAGTTGCCTTACAATCACTTTCGACTATTAAAAAAGGCACAAGTCACCCAATTTCCAATTGAATGAGCCCTTTTCGAAGTTTCTAGAACAACTTCTTCGATACGGCCCCACTCTAAAGGAAAAAAATAATAAATGATACATTGTGCCAACATCGTTCTTATATGCCCTCAGGGCATAACTTAAAACCCTTGCCCCGAAGGTTGTGGGGGAGTGTGCATATCAAAAAAATATTTTCTATCTGGAAATCAACTATGCTGAACAAAATGGCTATCTCAAAAGTTTGATTAGATGTGTTTGGGAGAATGATGGGCGGAGGGGGGCTAGTTGCCATCCAATCACTTTTGGCTATTAAAAAGGGCAATAGCCCTTTGAATTTCCAATCGAATGAGCCTCTTTTGAAGTTTCTACGACAACGCCTTCTATAAAAACCTTATATGCCCCCAGGGCATTACTTACAACCCTTGCCCTGAACGCTGTGGGGAGTGTCCTCCTCAAAAACATAATTTTTATCTGGAAATCAACTACGCTGAAAAAAATGGCCATCTCAAAATTTCGACTGGATGTGTTTCGGGAAATGGTGGGCGTGGAAGGGGTGTTAGTTCCCTTACAGTCACTTTTGACTATTAAAAAGAGCACAATCCACTCTAATTTCCAATTGAACGAGCCCTTTTCGAAGTTTATACGAAAACTTCTTCGATGCGAAGTGCCCTGCTCTAAAGAAAAAAAAAAATAATAAATGATACATAGTGCCAACATCGTTCTTATAGGCCCTCAGGGCATAACTTAAAACCCTTGCCCCGAGGGTTGTGGGGGAGTTTCCTCCTCAAAAACATATTTTCTATCTGGAAATCAACTACGCTGAACAGTCTCAAAATTTTGATTGGATGTGTTTGAGGGAATGATGGGCGTGAGCGGGGGGGGGGGGCCTAGTTGCCCTCCAGTCACTTTCGACTATTAAAAAGGGCAAAAGCCACTCCAATTTACAATCGAATGACCCCTTTTAGAAATTTTCACTACAACTCCTTCGATACGAAGTGCCTGGATATGGAGGAAAACTAAATAAAAGATTGTGCCCACATCATTCTTTACTTAGGCAGCGCTATTGCGCTGCCTATTATATGACCATTTTAAATCACCTAACTGTAGTTTGTTGTCTCTTCATTCGAATCAGGGGAATTCCGCTTCGTACAATAAACTCCGGTGTCGACACAGCCCACCAGGGCCCGGGGGTAGGCGTTGTAAGTTATGCCCTGGGGTCATATTAACAATCAAACAATCATTAAATAAACAATCAATGCAAAAAAAAACATACAATAGATATTAATGTAAATTAATAAATAAATTTAGTGCTGATATTAATGTAAATTAATAAATAAATTTCTGCTGGGTGGAATTTAACGGGGGGGGGGGAATTATCAGCAGGAAAAGAAAATTTTCTTTGAGGGGGGGAATTTCCCAGGTTTGGGTTTTCCAAATGTGAATTATTCATTGAGGGGACGACTAAAACCATTCAATAATATTCTAAATTTTACATCTGAGAGTAAGGGGAATAAAGAATCAACATAAATGTCAGAGATAGCCCTTCAGGTTCCTTTAGACGGTTTTGCTCGTGTTTTTTGAAAAAAGACATTTTCAAAAGACAGATTATTTTCATCTGTATTGCTTTCTCTGTGGCTGCTCAATTATGCATGTGAGTGGGGAGACTTCCCCCACCACTGTCTACGCTAAGGTTTCAGTTGTTATCGCAAGGCTTAAAAATGAACGCAATACGATAAAAGTATAACTCAAAATAACATATATAGAATAATATATGCACATAACACGGAAGAATTAATCAAAATTGCATATTATGAGTTGAGGCTCACCCAAATGATGGCCCAGGGGGCTCACCATTCCAGAATCTATGAAATCAATCCTGCAATAACTGAAAATATAAAGTATTTTTGAGTATTTTAACGTCTTCCACAACTCAAACGGTCCAACATTCTACAGCCCAATGAGTCTGTATAGTCTCCTAAATCGGGAACGGAGGAGATAAGTGAAGTTCCGCCCCGTATTGGACGAGTCTCCAACCTCACCCTCCCCCTCTCCTACTGTCTACGCTAAAATTTTCTTCTTTATGCCAAGTATGCCGCCCCCACCCCCAAGACATTAATAAGGTAAAGTTTTGTATGGGAAGAACACATAGTAAATCTATTATAATTTAAAAGTTAAAATTAAAAGTCTATTATAATTATAAGGTTAAAATACATACTCTGTGATAGATACAAAATTGCTTTGGCACACAAATCCTATTAAGGTCAATTCCAAACTGTTGTGATCCCTTTGTGTCAGCAAGTGAATTGGTGTAAACCCCCTTATTGGAGCTATTTTTTCAATCCATTAATCGTTGTCAATCGCTGTCCACAAGCTATGCAAGCTGTCTATTGTTCATATATAAGGTTTTTATCAAAGAGGTAATCGTATAGACTTTGAAAAAAGCCTCATTAGACTTAAATTGAAAGTTCTAGATTCATTTTTTAAAGTCAAGAATAATCGGACAGTAAGCAACCCCCCCCCATGCCATAAAAACTTGAAACTTTTGCAATCAAAAACGAACAAAAATTAATCAAAAAAAAATTCCTAAAAATAAGTTTTTAAAAGAAAATTAAAGGCAATTTTAAACTTAAGCTCAGCATATACAAATAATTTTTAAAATTCAAACTCAAAACGACCAGAAATTACTATTTAATAATAAATGAAATCCAAAAATAAAAGAAAAGAAATAAATAATCATAGAAGAAAACATACAGAAGTAACAATATAAATGAATAAATAGATCTTAAAGCGAGTAGTGCTTAGATTGAATATGAAAATCAAGCTTAAAACGAAAAAAATTTTTTTTGCTTAAATGAAACTTAAAGAAACTTAAACGAGTATAATTGAAACTTAAAACGAACAGAAATTAAATAAACAATCAATGCGAACAAACATTCAATATATATTAATGTAAGTGAATCAATAAATCTTAAAACGAGTGAAACCTAAATTGAATATGCAAATCAAGTTTGAATCGAATAAAAATAACTACAAACAAGAATTTGGGTATCAACTCACTGCAGAAGTCTAAAACCTACTGCACCATTGGCGCTTTACTGAAAACGAATTGTAATACAAATATTTTCTTTTGTACTTAATTTGAAATAAATTATTGAAAATAAATATTAAAATTACAGTAAAATTTGGAATTGATGAGCTTTCAGCAATTAATATCATTATACATCAAATATTCAGTTTAATTTATTAGTTATTTCCAAGAAGGGTCAAGACAAATATAGTTTCAGTACAAACAAAATTTGGATACTACCCCCTTCTTTAACTGTAAAAACCTAAAGCCTTCTGCGTCATTGGTGCTTCACTGAAAACGAATAGCTCGTATATTACAAATTTATTCTTTTCCAGTTCTTACATCATTGAAAATGAAAATAAAAATTACAATGAAAAAAATCTTTAACTGAAGGATCTTTCAACAATTAACATCATTATGTATCTAATATTCAATTTGATTTTGTTTATGCTTTCCAAGACTGTTCAAGACTCGTATAGTTTTCAGTAAGGCGCCAATGACGCAGTAGGTTTTAGGCTTCTGCAGTGGAGCGATACCCAAACTCTTGTTTGTAGTTATTTTTATTCGATTCAAACTTGATTTGCATATTCAATTTAAGTTTCACTCGTTTTAAGATTTATTGATTCATTTACATTAATATGTATTGTATGTTTGTTCGCATTGAAAAACTTATTTTTCGGAAAGTTTTTTTAATTAATGATTTAAAATGGTCATATGATTTATGATTCCTATGATTATGATTATGGTCATACGATTATGATTTAAAATGGGCATATAATTTGTACTTTACTGAAAAAAAAAATCAAATGAATTTACTGAAAAAATGTGCATTGTCAGTCTAATACATATATGCTGATATTTATTACTTAAAATATTAATAAATTTTGATTTCTTAAAGCTATAAAAATTACATCATTAAATTGTTTTCAAACAGTTCGTGGTAACGAACTGTAAGTAAGGAGCGACCCTGCTCAATGGTAACCAAAACTCTAAAAAACGGAATTTTGATACCAATAGATACATTAAAAGAATTAGATTTCTATTTTGATTTCAAATATATAAGTTTCATCAATTTTGATCTTATCTATCAAAAGTTACGCGCCTGAGAAAATTTGGCTGATTTTCGAAAAAAGGGGGAAAGACCCCCTAAAATTTATAGAACCTTAATGAAAATCCCACCATCATATTCAGCATATCAGAGAACCCTACTGTAGAGGCTTCAAGCTCCTATCTACAAAACTTTGGAATTTTCCATTTTCTGCCAGAAGAAAGATCACGGATGCGTGTTTATTTGTTTTTATTTGTTTTTTTTTTTGAGGGGTGTTCGTATCGACCCAATGGTCCTAGAATATAGTGGGAGGGCTCATTGGAACGGAAATAAAAATTTCTAGTGGCCTTTTTAAGTGACCAAAAAAAATGGAAGGCAACTAGGCCCCCACGCTCTTTTTTTCCCAAAGTCACCCAATCAAAATTTTGAGATAGCCATTTTGTTCAGCATGGTCGAAAATATGATAACAATGTCTTTTAGGATTACTTAATCCCCCTAAGTCCCCGGGGGGAGGGCTGAAAGTTATGAACCTTACCCAATGTTAACATATGGTATTGGTTATTGGGAAGTATACCGACGTTTTCAGGGGGGATTTTTTCTGGTAGGTGGGGGGAGGTGTGTGTCGGGGGCTATATGGGAGGATATTTCCATGAAGGAAGTTTTCATGGAGGAAGGGACATTGCTATGAAGGGGGCGCCGGATTTCCCAGCATTATTAAAGAAAAGGATCAGAAATGAAATAAAAAAAAACAAGTTTTTCAACTGATCAACTGATAGAAGTTCGTGACGTAAGTTAATTCGTAAGTTACGTATATTTATTACTAATAAAAACGTTCGTAAATAAAATTAAACTAGTTTTGAGAAAGCCATTTAACCAAATAAAAGTACAATCAATATGAAATTTTTGGTTTAATTATTCATGTACGGTGAACCAAAATCAAAAACGACATTAATTCAAAAACGTTCAAAAATTAAATAAAAAAAAAACAAGTTTTTTTAACTGAAAGTAAGGAACGACGTTACAACTTAAAACGAACAGAAATTATTCCGTATATGAAGGGGGCTTCCCCTCCTCAACGCCTCGCTCTTTACGCTAAAGTTTGACTTTCTCACAACTCTATTTTTTTTAAAACAATGAAACTAAACAATGAAACTCCATTAAACCAAAAATGAGCAAAAATAAAATCAAATAATCTACCAAGCGTGAAACTCTCACAAATCACAATCGATAAATAAATGAAACCCAAAACGAACAGAAATTACAATAAATAATCGATTCAAACTAGAAACGAGCAGAAATTAGCATGAGTAGGGCTCAAAACCCCTCTGCCTTCATAAGGCCGAAGGTTAAGGCCAAGGTATTTCTGTTTGTTTTATATTGACATAGTCTTTTTCAGGGATTAATTAAAAATACCTTTTTCCATTCAACCAAATTAATTTGTTTTTTTTTTCAATTAATTAAGAATAATAATTAAAAAAGAAGTCCATTAAACCAAAAATGAGCAAAAATAAAATCGAATAATCTACCAAGCGTGAAACTACCACAAATCACAATCGATAAATAAATGAAACCCAAAACGAAACGAAATTACAATAAATAACCGAGTCAAATTCAAAACGAGCAGAAATTAAAATGAGTAGGGCTCAAAACCCCTCTGCCTTCATAAAGCCAGAACATAATTATACGAAGTACCCTGGTATGGAAAAAAAAATATTACATTGTGTCAACATCGTTCTTTACTTAGGCAGCGCGATTGTGCTGCCTATGAAAAAGACTGAACCTCTTCTAAAGTTCAACAACCATTCATTCCATACAAACCTTAAATACCCCCTAGGCATAACTTACAACCCTTGCCACTAATCTCTGGGGTTTGTTTAAGCCCACAAATCCTTGTTATATGATATTTAAACTATTTTAAATAGAATATCTATCTCAAAATTTGTATTAGATACATTTCGGGACAATACGACGTGTGTGTGTGTGTGTGTGTGTGTGTGTGTGTGTGTTGGAAGGGGGGGGGTAGCTACCCTAAAATTACTTTGTGTCTTAAAAAGAGCACTAGAGCGTCTGATTACCAATCCAATAAGTCCCCTCCGAAGTTTATATGACTATGCTTTCTATAAGAACCTTATGTTCCCCCAGTCCATAACTCACAACCCTTGCCCTAAGGTCTGGGGGGATTTGTTATACCCAAAGACATAGTTTCCAGACCTTTCAAACAGTTGGAATAAAACGGTTATCTCAAAATTTTGATTGGGAGTTTTTGGGGAAATGATGGGCGTGAGGGGGGGGGGCATTTGCCCTCTGATCACTTTCGCCTAATACAAAAGGCACTAGTCCTCTCAATTTCCATTAGAATGAGGCCTTTTTGAAACTTCTACGAAATATGTTCGATAAAAACCTTATATGCCCCCAGGGCATAACTTACGAGCCTTGCCCTCTGGGCTCTGAGGGGTTTATCATCTTCAAAGATCTAATTTCCATAACTTTCAACTACGTATAACACAATGGATATCTCAAAATTTTGATTGCTTGTGTTTGGGGAAATGGTGGGCGTGTGAGGGGGGTTAGTTGCCCTTCGATCACTTTCAAATATAAAAAGGACACTAGTCCTTTCAATTTCCAATCGAATGACCCTCTTTTGAAGTTTTTACGACAACGCTTTCTATAAAACCCTTATATGCACCAAGTGCATAACTTACAACCCTTGCCCTGAGGGCTGCACGGGGAGGGGGAGGGGGAGTATTCAGCCTTAAAGACCTAAATTCAAGAACTTTCAACTACGTTGAACAAAATTCTTATCTCCAAATTCTGATTAGATGTGTTTGGGGAAATGGTGGGCGTGAGAGGGGGGCAAGTGCCCCCAGGGCATAACGTACGACCCTTGCCCTGAGGTGCTGTGGAGGGAGTGTCCTCTTTAATGAGATAATTTCCAGATTTTTCAACTACATTGAAAAAATTATATATCTCAACATTTTGATTGGATGTGTTTGAGGAAATGATGGGCGTGAAAGGGGTGTTAGTTGGCTTCCAATCACTTTTGGCTTTTAAAAAGAGCAAAGGCCCTTCCAGTTTCCAATCGAATAAGCTATTTTTGAAGTTTCTACGACAATTTCTTCGATACGAAGAGCCCTTGTCTAAAACAAAGAAATAAATAATACATTGTGCCAACATCGTTCTTTACTTAGGCAGCGCTATTGCGCTGCTTTGGTAATTAACTATACAATAATCTGCTGTTTCAAGAAGAATGTTTGGAGAGTTTTGTCAAGAATTTTGTAACTCCTAGAAATACCACCATTCTTAGATAAAAGTACAACATTGAAACCTCCCAAGAAATCCACACACATCCTCTCAACAGTAGTTAGGGTGTAAGTAGAATACATTAGGCTATACATAAAAGAAAAATGTTAATGCAGTTCTAATTTCAACAATCCATGGCAGAGCTAGAATATTGTTTTTACTTTTACCGATTTTGAAGTGAACTGTTTTGAATTGACTTTTTAATATTAGGTTTAACTAGTGTGCAATGAAAGGGTGTTTCTATGAGTTACCACACTCATATTTAATAAATATTCATTTGACTATTTGTTAGTAACGCGTTTCTTTTTGTCTTTCTTACACTGATTCTTTTTTCAGCAAAAAATATTTGACTCCTGTCCTTATTACTCAATGATATTAGCATATTTGCCTTATCGAATAAATATAATTAATGTTAAAATAATTTAGCTTGCAACGTACAGCCCAGCGGTGACAGTATTCTCCATATAAACATAGAGATTAGAATTCAAACCCAATAGTGGCAGGGTATTGTCCACCACCGTCTATTTTATTATAATAATATTAATTCTATATGTAAAAAAATTGATTGTATGTCTGTCTGTGTGTCTTTTATGCATTGCTATGCTGGTTATCCAATTGCTAAGAAACTTTAAAAAGTTGTTGAGTAGGCCTACGCTCTTGCAAAGGTTTTAGATAAAAAACAAAATGCTCTGTTCCCAAAATTTTCTTAATTTTTCGAATACCTTTTGTGCTGACTGAAATTAGGGACCCCTGGACACAAACACTTGGTAGTTAATTACGTTCATAAAAGTGTATATTTTCTGGATAATAATTATCCAACAAAGCCTGATGGATAAGTTAATAATTCTAGCTTAATTTTTAAAAATCCTTTGAAATATGAAAATACGACAGTCATTAAATACGACAGTTTTCGGGGACAATTTCCATTGGGGGAACTTGGCTGAAGTATCACACTTCAGGGCTGAGGCAAGGACCTCAGTAGTCAAGAAAAATTATTAATCCAATATATGTAAACACAGGTTTGAAAACTTCAAAGATTGTTTTTGGGATTAAGAAGACCCAAATTGAGGAGTATACTGGTCAAATCAGAATAGCTCTAAAAAACGTTGTGTCCAATTTAATGGATAAAATTTTGTTTCCAATATGTCCAAAGATCTTGTCAAGAAATGTTACCAGTCCTATATTTTTTTTTTTTATCAATGTTATAAGAATAGAGACTAGTCTTCCTACTTTACTGAATAATCTGGGTTTCTGAAAATTCCATTTCAAATTCTTCAACAATTTTGTCCAGGAATGATTTGATTTGTTAGATGAACTCTCTAACAAAGTTAGCAGTTTTGTTTGGATGGTAGAAAGAAGTATTAATTCAAATCTTTCTTTTTGAATACCCCAAAGAATCTACACAAATTGAATACTGTGTCTGTTGCAAGTTTTTTTTTAAAACTAAATTCTCGTTCAATCTAATAAGCATTCATTTTTGGTCCTACATTTTTATTTACGAATCTTTTTGTTCACTGTGTTTACATTCTAGCTGAAAGTCGAATTCTTCCAAAACAGTTATATTCGTAGCATTTGCATATTGCTAAGCCCCAGGAAAGGAAAGTTGTATTTGAGGGTCTCGCTTGGGAGAAGGGGATAATAAACGCAGAAAACAAAATTTTTTTGAGGTATATTCTTTTACTAAAATGGTGGATTTTTTACCCCTGCTTTAACTTGGGACCACACCAGATTTTTCAATTATCGGTTAAAGGTTAAATTAACGGTTAAATTAACGGTTAAAGGCAGAAAGCGAGCACATTGTCAATTAAATATATTAATTAAAAATTTTTTCTACAAAATGAGTTTTTCAAAAAAAAGTAAAGAACTCGTTAAACCAAGGATGAACAAAAATAGAATAAAATTATCTTCCAAGCATACAACTACCACAAATCAGTATCAATAAATAAATGAAACCCAAAACGAACAGAACTTAAAATAAATAACAGAGTCAAACTCACAACGAGCAGAAATTAATTTGAGTAGCGTTCAAAACCCCTATGCTTTCAAAAAGCCAGAATATAATGTGTACTTTACTGAAAAAAATTCAAATGAATGTGCATTGTCAGTTTAATATACATGATATTATACATGTTACTTGTTTTTTTTTTTCAGTAAAGTACAAATTATATTCTGGCTTTTAGAAAACGTTGTACCGAATAGAGTTAATAAAACTTGTATTTCTTTATACAGATTACACCGCCATCTAATTTAGCTAGGATGAAAGTAAAAACATCATTTAATGCTTTTTTGTGCTATTTCATAATTCAATAATCGCTTCTGGGGCTAATTGTATCTTGAGCCCTTAAAGGGACCCCATAGGTATTTCATTTTTTTCCTAATCTAATAAGAAAAAATTGTGTTTGTTGAAGCGATGTAAACCTCCGGTCAAGGGTGTTCGGCCATGATGATTCTGAATCTGACATCATTTTGAGGGTTTACAGGTTCTTTTTCGAAAATCCGCTAAATTTATTTTCATCATAAAAACTATATTTGAGTTTAACCTGAGTAGCAATTACCATTCTTGAATTGGTATAGAAAAATGACTTTTTTGTAGTGACTACTATTTTTAACAACGAATTTTTAACTGTTGGTTACTATGGGCCGAGGTTTGTTATTTACTAGGCTGCAGCAACTGGTTATATTACATAGCATAGAGTGTATTAGCTAACCAACTGTTTAACGAAACATATCACAATTTCATTTTCTATTACAGACCGTTACCTTATGAACAAGTCCAAGCTCTTTGTACATTATCACCTGCTATGCATTCCACTTTGGACAATAACCAAAAGGAAGTTCCAGTGATACTGGACACTGGTAATGATGGCGACTATACTGAAAGTTTACATTTGATGCAACCTCTTGTTTTGGATGAGGTAGACGCGAAACATTTAATGAGATTGGTGCTCTACTAAACACTGATCAAGTGATTGCACCAACTGCTCTTGACTTTCTGCCCAAACTTCTTAATCTGCCCTTCACCGAAAGTTCAGAACATCATAGGGAAGAAACTTTCCTGCACATGGACAATTTAGCATGAAGTCCCATCCTGAACGAAAAAGAGCTAAATGTGGGGAAGAAGAGATAACACGAGACAAGTTGAAAACACCCATTCAATGATTTAACTCCTTGTGAACCATTATATAAGAAGTAGTGCAAAGAACTTACAAAAGAAAATCGATTTTTAATCTGGAAGAGCTTTTGGGAAGAACCTTATGAGTCGAGGCTCAAGTGGCTTGCAGGGTATGTAAAATTGACTCCCATCAAACGCCGAGCAGTTGAAAAAAACAACAACTGCGCTGCAGCGACTTCACAGAAACTATGAAAAAAAAAAAATGAATCGAGGCTTTACTTCCTTCCAAAGGCCATGGTACACCTCCAAACAAAAATCCCAGTATGCAAGACAACATTTCAAAACACCCTTGGCTTAAGAAATGATGCACTTATTACCGAATTGTGTAAGAGAAATAAAGGTGGAGTAGTTGGTCACAATGTCCGTAAAGGCCATGGAAAAAAAGTACCTTGGCACAAAATCTTGGTAGATTTCAAAGAAAAGATTACTTCACATATCAACAGCTTCAAGCCATGTACCCCACACTACCGAAGGAAAAATGCACCAAATGTGAAGTACTTACCTTCTTCGTTGAGCATCCAGTCAAGGTTCGATGGTTTCTTATAAAAGTACACTTACGTTCGTACAGCTGAAACATACATGCGAATTTTGAAAACCATGAATATTTCTTTGAAAATGCAAGTGTCTGATGCTTTTCCGACATGTGAGCGATACTCAGAAAAACGTAATGATATTGAGGGGAATGATGAAAAGTTACCTGATGAGGAACTCGACAGTCGTTGGAAAGACGAATGGATGCTGGGCATAGATATGGCTAGGAAAGCTACCCACAAGTATCAGGAAGACGCAAGCGAAAACGAGAGTCCCTATACATGAGTATACGCAGTGGACCTCCAGGACGTGATCTGATTTCCAGAGTTGCCCGGAAATAAAGAGTCCATTTTTTAAGGTCGTTTGGTAGTTTTCACTGAGACGAGCTCCCCTGCCTCTTAGTTCCTCATGTCACAGCACACACAAAGAGTTTCCTGACCCAACACATCCTGGATCTTTCGCATGTACCTTTTCAAGTAGCTGAATGGCTAAGAGTCAATAGTGATGGAGGTCAAGTAGCACCCCCCCCACCACCCAACTACCTCTTTTTTCACCAAATGCATTTGATTAAAATTGTGCGATGGCAATTTTATTTAAAATAGCCCAAAGAACATATAACAATGCTTACATTACAGGAGTGGCAAAACCCCCAAGAGCCATGGGCGAAGGGCTTTTAGTTATGTCCTAGTGGTATATCGGCTGTCCTCCGACAAAACCTAGTATCTAAATCTGAGTAAGTTCCAAGAAAAACGAAAAAACGTTACTTTTTAAAGCTGCTTCTTGTGCAATACCATTTTTAATGTTTTGAAATATCCCAAAAGTAGAAAATAATTCACTGATTCCAAAAAAAAAAACCTACAAATCCGTCGTATTTTTTTTAAGTAAGAAAAAGTAGACACTAGGTTTTGTCAGTGGTTTCCTAGGGAGGTCAACATGAAATTAAACTGACAGAATATAGTAACTATATTTGTTTATATTAAAAAAATGTTAGCAGCAATCTAGTGCCTGCTAACATACCAAGTTCTGACGAATATGCACATTCAGACTTCTATTTTTCTTCATATGTGTCATCTTCATCTATTGTCAAGTCTGGAACAGATGTGACTGGATATTTTTCCAAAATTGGCGTTTATTGCTCGGCATCATTGGGCATAACTTCTGTACAATGACGTCTTTTTTCTCTTTGGAAATGCCTCTTGGTGTTAAATCTGGTTCAGGTATTTTTCTGAGGTTTGTATCAACCTCAAAAGCCTTGTTATATGATATTTGGACTAATTTTGAATAAAAGGACTGTCTCAAAATATCTATTGGATACGTCTCAGGAAAAAACGACGTGTTTGTGTGTGTGTGTGTGTGTATGTGAGGGGGGGGGGGGTAGTTGCACTCTGATCACTTTGACTCTTAAAAAGGGCACTAGAACTTATGATTGCCAAACCAATGAGTCCCCTCCAAACCATATACGACCACCCTTTTTATTAAAACCTTATATGGCCCAAGGGCATAACTTACAACCCTTTCCCCGAGAGCTGCAGGAAGGGAGGGGTGTCTTCCTCACAGACATAATTTCCGGAACCTTCAACTAGGATGAATAAAATTGTTATCTCCATAAGTTTTATTGGAGGTGTTAAGGCAAATGCTGAGCGTTAAGGGGTGTGGGGGAGCTGTTTGCTCTCAAATCACTTTGACTCATAAAAAGAGCACTATGACTTCCAATTTTAAATCAAATAGGCCCCTTCTGATGTTTATACGACCACCCAATAAATGAAAACCTTATATGCCCTCAAAAACAACTTACAACCCTTTCCCCAGGGCTCTGGGGGGTTGTGGCATCCCTAGAGACATTATTTTATGTTTTTGGATTATTTTGAAAAAAATAGCTATCTCATTATTTCAATCAGATACGTTTGGTGAAAGGAGGGGTTGTAGAAGAGGGGAAGGACTAAATGCCGACCATCACTTTTGACGCTTAAAAAGGAACTAGAACCTCCAATTTTGAACCAAATTTGCTTCTTGTAAAGCTAAACAATCATCCCTTCCATAAGACCCTTAAATACCTCCTGGGTATAACTTACAACCCTTGCTCCTAATCTCTGGGGTTTGTTTCAACCCCAAAAGCCTTGTTATATGATATTATGATGATTTTGAATAGAATGGCTATCTCAATATTTCTATTAGACGCTGTTTGGGACAATACCACATGTGTGTGTGTGTGTCTGTGTTTGGGATGGGGGAGTAACTGCCCTCTGATCACTTTGACTCTTAAGATGAGCACTAGAGCGTCTGATTACCAATCCAATGAGCTCCCTCTGAAGTTTATATGACCACGCCTTCTATAAAAACCTTATACGCCCCAAAGGCATAACTTACAACCTTTGGCCTGAGGACTGGGGGGATTTGCTTTCCTCAAAGACAAAATTTCCAGACCCTTTAAATAGGTTGAACAAATTGGCCATATCAAAATTTGGCTTGGAAGTGTTTGGAGAAATGATGGGCGTGGGGGGGTCATTTGCCCTCTGATCACTTTCGAATAATAAAAAGGAACTAGTCCTCTGAATTTCCAATCGAATGAGCCCTTTTTGAAGCTTTTACGAAAAAGCTTTCTATAAAAACCTTATGTGCCCCAAGGACATAGCTTACGACCCCTTGTTCTGAGGGCTAAGGGAGGGGATTGTCATCCTCAAAGACATAGTTTATAGACCTTTTAACTAGGTTGAATGAAGTGACAGTATCAAAATGTTGATCAGAAATGTTTGGGGAAATGATGGGCGTGGGGGAGGGGGATGATTCTCCCTCCAATTACTTTCGACTATTAAAAAGGGCAATAACCCTCTCAATTTCCAATTGAAAGAGCCCTTTTTGAAGTTTTGACGACAGCACTTCCTACAAAAACCTTTTATGCCCCCAAGGGTATAACTTACATTTTTAGCTCTGAGGGCTGTGGGGGGGGGGGGAGGAAGATTGTCATACCAAAATACATAATTTCCCGACCCTTCAACTACGTGCAGCAAAATGGCTATATCAAAATGATGTTCGGAAGTGTTTGGGGTAAGGATAGGCGTTGGGGGGGGGGGCATTCACCCTCCGATCGCTTTTGACTATTAATAAGGGTACTAACCCTCCCGATTCCCAATTGAATTAGCCCCTTTTGAAGTTTCTATGATGACACTTTCTATAAAAAAACCTTATATAGCCCCAGGGCATAACTTACAACCCTTACCCTGAGGGGTGTGGGGGTTTGTCGTCCTCAAAGACCTAATTTCCAATACGTTGAACAAAATAGCTATCTCAAAATTTTAATGGGATGTATTTGGAGATATGATGGGCGTGAGAGGGGGTTAGTTGCCCTCCAATCACTTTCGACTATTAAAAAGGACACTGGCCCTTTCAATTTTGAATCGAGTGAGCCCTTTTTGAAGTTTCTACGACAACGCTTTCTATAAAACCTTATATGTCGCCAGGTCATAACCCTTGCCCTGAGGGCTGTGGGGGAGTGTCATCCTCAAAGACATAATATCCAGACCTTTTAACTACGTTGAACAAAATGGTTCTCTCAAAATTGGATGTGTTTGGGAAAATGGTGGGCGTGGAAGGGGTGTTAGTTGCCCTCTAATCACTTTCTACTATTAAAAAGGGCAATTAACATGAGTAGGGTTCAAAACCTCTATGCCTTCCCAAGGCCAGAACATAATTTGCACTTTACTGAAAAAAATATAAGTATTTTTACTTTCATAACTTTAATAAATCAAATAATATTAATAATTTGATTAATAAATATCATTATATGAATATTAAACTGACAATACACATTCATTTGTATATCATAGGCAGCGCGATTGCGCTGCCTATGATAATCAAAGGATATTCAATTTGTGTGGTTAGAGAACCGAAGTATCCTATTGCCCTTCCAAACACAGGACAACAAACTTTTCTGTTCAGTAGTAAAGTAGGCATTTGGAATCTTTTTGAACCAAAATCAAAAGGGACTTCCAACATGTATGATCGGGGACAAAATGTTAGCCTATGGTCCATCCAGAAATAGCCCTATCACTAAGTTTAGAGAAAAGGTAGGTAGTTTTTGTTTTTCACCAATGAACTTGAATTTATGAGATAAATACCTTGGACCAATTGAACATCAGAAAGATAGTTTTCTAAGGCATATACCCTTCTAATCTTTGTAAAAAAAAAAAAAAAAACGTGAATCCACATAAAACACTTGGAAAAAGTGTTGTTAGTCAAAGAGACAGAAGAGACAGACTTTTAGAGGCGCACACAAACTCCATGTGTGTCATCTCCCATCCGCAAAAGAGCTCCCAGAGTCACTTAAATATTGGAAAGCAGGCACCTATGGCTAAGAAAACTTTGCTGAAGAATTTTCTACCGTTGGCCTGTATAGTTCAGGCAACAATAAGTTTCAAAGTTTACTGAATTGGAGATTGTTCTTCTATCACGGATAGTGACTTATAAGCGGGAAATCTTAAGGAATATTCGTATTCCAGTGGAGGAGAAATGTTCATCTCCCAACACCTATGATGTACTACTTCTCTCTTTTTTTCGACAGCAGAAGGATCTGAGGTCATTTAATTTCTTTGACTGGCGCAGAAGGGGAAAAGAGTTCTTATCCATGTAATCATAGAATATAACGAAACTAGATATTATTTTTGAAGAAAATTCAATAAACAGTGAGAACTGACCTCCATGAAGTGTCGTGCCCCAGCTCAAAGAAGACATGATGTTTTTATTGGGGGGGGGGGCTAAAGTTCTTGTAATCAGGACAAACACCAAAATGGGTCGTTTAATCTCAATGAGGGACCAGAAAAGTTAGAATATAATTGAAGCTAATGAAAAAAAAAATTATAGTGTCTTGGCAACAATACTACTTTTTGAAATGAAACTTCTAACATAGCTGTTAACTTTAGAATAGTTTTTTTTTATTTGTCAGTTCAAAATCTCTAAAGTTATTTTGTAAACTGCAAGAACAGTTTTGGTGTCTATCTACAATTTACTTTTTTGGTTTAAACTAGAAAATAACTGAAATACCTGAAACACAATAAGAAACATACCAAGGCATATAGAAATTAAAGAACAAACTATGTGACATAGAGACTAAATTAATATAATACATGCTTTATATATCTCTTATATCTTTTTAAAAGTTGCTTTTCTTGGGTATGGTGCTATTTTTGACTTACCTACCTGACACTCTGAATTTCGCTTCTTACTATTCCAACAAAGAAAAGCCATAAGTCTTTTCCTGTTTGTAATTATCTTTGAAAATATGTTTCTCGTCAAGCATTATCGTGGTTGTAGCGATGGCTAGAATCGTAGTTGTAGCGGTAAGTGCAACCTGGCACGAACACGTCCCATAGTAACCAAAACTATAGCCCAAAACTCCTAAAAATATTGTAAGATCGAAACACAAATTACACCATTAGAACCTTGTCCAAAGACTTTTCAAAGGAGGAAACTATAAGGGAAAACCTTATTGGCTTTTTTTCTGTTTGTAGCCTAATCATCTTTGAAAAAATGTGTCTCGTCAATCATTATCGTGGATATAGCAGAAGCTACAATCGTGATTGCAGCAGTAGCAAAAACTCCTAAGAATAGTGTCATATTGAAACACATTAATTCTCAGAACGGTATACCCCTTCGTCAATCTTTTAAAAAAAATTTCTCAGATCCTTATGGAACTCAAGGGGAATGTACCTTAAGCCAAGAAGACATGAGGGTAGAATTTCAGAAGCAAACCTTAACTCTAAGTAATATATACCTTGTGCAAAAGAGCCCTCAGAGTTATTTAAACATTGGTAAGTTGGCACCTATTGCCAACTTTGCCTAAAAAATGAGTTAAGAGACCCGATAGCAGAAAGAAAGTTAAAAACAAAAAATTGTCTCTCTTCAACATGCAACCCAAAGAAGGGCCAGAAAAGAACCCAAGAAACTTGTTTTCAATCTATTTCAAATAGAATTTGTGATGGGCTATCTTAAGAATTTTGGAAGGTGTAATTCAATTACGAAGGGGCTAATACTGGCATATGATGATGTCAGCTGAAACTGGGGTTATTTCTTTACAATATCTAGCTAATTATCTAGTGTGTGAATATACAATTATGTAGTATGTGTGGTAGTATCTTTAACAGAATTGAATTCTTTTCGAATATAGGGTTCTAAACAGATACAAAGTACTTGATCCACAAGAGATACTGCCACCCCTCTTTTAGCTTGTGGAGGCTGATTAGACTTAAAATGAAGGTGTCTATTATTTTAAGTAGTTTTTTTTTTAACTGAAACATCGAGCTTATTAAAAAAAACTATGGCTATTGAGAAGCAAAAAACTAAATGAGTCATTCTTGCAGAGATAGCTGCAACCCAGTAAAGAATGAACAACGGTCCAAAGTAATATTTTTTTGTTATTAGCAGTTAATTATAAAATACTTGTTTATCAATTCTTCAATTTATTAATAATTATCAATACTTGATTCTCGCTGCCGCATGTTCTCTAACCGCCAGATACGTTGTACATCATTTTCGTTTTTGATTATTTTTTGTTTGTGACAAATGACAAATGTCACTTGTCTTCTAGCGATAGGCTTCGTTGTGCATCCTTTTTGTTCTCAAACCATTTGAATGCTCTTTGTGTTCTCAAACCTTTGAATGCTCATTTGAATGCTGTATATCTTCTTACCTATACTTTTGTTGCAAACTATTTTGGTGTACGATTCGTTGTGACTCTCGTTGTCGCTTGTATTCTAACTGCAGATTTTCTTTTGTGCGGTTATCCTTTCTAATTCACTGTGACGCTTGTTGTTGTATGTATTCTTTTCGTACATTTAATTTTTTTGTCCTTTTTTACTTCACATATTTACCCCTGTCTTTTGCTTTAACTTTTCACATTCATCTTTTCACTCATCTTTTATAATTTCAGATACTTAATGGAACACCAAAATTCGAGTTTGGACATTGCCATCTAAGGCCAAAATTAGCATGAAGCCTAGGAACAAAAAGAAAATTACCTGGAACATAAATCCGTATTATCGATTACTCATTAATTCAGGTGGATTTAAGTGTGCAGAAACTGAAAAGTGAAAAAGAAATGTGATTGTTCAGTATTGATCAGGATTCTTCTTTATTGGAAACTAAAAGATAAAGATTTAAGAGACTGAAAAATTAAAAAGAGTCAAATCGTTTGCCCTCTGCTGCAATTCTAAGGTATACTAGAATAGCAGATTATAGGAGAAAATCGAAGTTTTTGATGATCTATCGTTCATTACAAGAGATAATTAAACGACTTATTTTTTATGTTTGACACAATAAGTGTTATCTTGAGTGAACGTGAAACTGGAAAGGTCCATTAATATTTTTTTTAAAATTTTCAAAAACTATTTTATTAGTTGATAATTTTTTTACCTGGATGATTGTCTGTTCTCCGGGCAAATAACGCTTATCTTTCAAAAGGGGTTTTATTGGTGGGTGGTGGTTGGTCAGTGGTGAAATTTCGTCAAAATGCAGGGGGGAGGGTAAAATTAGAGCCTAAGTCAAGTGAAAATGACAGTAAAAAATGAAAAAAAAGCTATATAGCACCATAAGGGCACAGATATACTAAAGAAAACTGACATGTTCCTCTGGATGCTTAACTTAAGGCTAATTTTAGTTTTTTCACGATTTTTTTTGCAGGTGCTAAATTTTAGCTGGAGGGGGGTAAACTGAGCTCCGGGGGAGACGGGGGTCTATTGGGGGAAGTTTCCCCATGCCCCATAGAAAATTATGCCCCTGCTGTAGGTATATGTAAAAGCATGATTTATCTCAAAACAGTTGGCTTTAGCTTAGCTCTGACTAGCCTGAATAAGTAAATGCTAAAACTCGAATGTAAATGATCATGCAAAAATGAACAGTAATGCTAAACATACAGATAACAAAAAACAGAACATTATATATATATATATATATATATATATATATATATATATATATATATATATATATATATATATATATATATATATATATATATATATATATATATATATATATATATATATATATATATATATATATATATATATATATATATATATATATATATATATATATATATATATCTATATATATATATATATATATATATATATATATATATATATATATATATATATATATATATATATATTTCTATATATATATATATATATATATATATATATATATATATATATATATATATATATATATATATATATACTATCTCTTTAAACGAGCAATAATTGCGTAAATTGTGTATGTATGTATTTACTTATGTATGCATTTTTTCTCAAAAACGGTTCTAAGTTTTTTCGGGAAAATTCTGAATTAAATCAGGAGTTAAGCAGGGTTGTGTGCTATCCCCATTTAAATGGATCATTTTGATGGACTTAGTTTTAAGAAGCACAGTAATGGCATTGGGAGAATACGGAATCAAAAGGGAAAGAAAACCTTTTCGGGACTGAGATTTTGCCGATGATTTAAGCATCATGTGAGCAAAATGAAAGAAAAGAGGTTTTGCAAGTTCAGGGTGCTAGAATAGGTTTGAAAATTAATATTAAGAAGACTAAGTCGCTTAGGCTAGGAATAAGCGAAGATGAAAAGTTGACGCTGGGTGACGGAAAGATCGACTAAATGAACAGCTTCACTTACCTGCGTAGCATTATTAGTGAAGACGGTGGGTACTGTGAAGATGTTAAAAGTGGAATAGCCAAGGCCCAGGGTGTTTTTTTCATAGTTGAAAAAATTTGGAATAATAAGAAGATAAGTGTGCGAACCAAGATTAGAATAATGGAAGCTACAGTGATAATAGTGGTAAAATATGGTTCTGAAGCATGGACACTCCGAAAAGTGGAAGAAGATTTGATAGATATTTTCCAAAGAAATTGCCTAAGGATTATTTCGGATACCCGACCGACTGGCCGAATTCCAAACAGTATGCTGCACGAAAAGTATGGTTCAATCTCGCTATGTCCGGCCACAATGAGATTAAGGTTGAGAAGGCTAGGGCACATTCTGCGTATGAAGGATGACAGATTGCCAAAGTTTGTACTCTTCGGCCAACCATGAAGAGCTAAACGGAAAACAGGTCGTGCACGAATTTGGGTGAGGGATGTCGTAAACAAAGATTTGGGGGAAATAGGAACTTCCTAGGATCGTTTAAAAGAGGAACGCTTTGAATAGATTGGAATGGAGGCGAAGCAGTAGCTGTGTCGGCCTCCTGTGGCTTGGTGCTCCGATGAGATGTTAGTAGTACTAGTAGTTGTAGTAATAGTAGTAATAAGAGTATCAATAACAATAAATGTGTCTATTATTCATATAAACTAAATTGCTTATAACTATTTATTGTCTATGGTATTTACTGTCGAATGAAACAATATGGAAAACATTTCTTAGTCAACTCTAAAATGCGCTAGGTTTTTGCGCAAAGTACGCAGTAGTGGCTTTAGATATTGACAAATCTGGATTTTGCCAAGTAATACAATAACGAGAAAAGCTTGGAAAGTTCTAAGGGGCACTTTAAAAGTTCCTAGAATTTTATTATTGCACCAAAAGCACCAAGGTCAAGTAATTACAGAAGTTTGCTGAGGAAAGTATGGACTAAAATTAAGCTAGCAATGATTGTATAAAAGCTATGACAATTGAAAGTGAGGGATTCACTCCCTATAGAAATAGAAGAAAGTAAAAACACAGAGGAACACAAATTACTCTGACTACATGAAGAACACAATACATAGGAAAGCGAACTTGAAAAATGGCCTTTTCCCCCAATAAACATGTATCTAAAATCATCTATTTTGGAAAAAGGAGTTTTAAAATCTAATGAATGGATTTTATCTAATCCATTCAGTGATTTCTTCAAGTGAAAGTTTTGCAGAGGCATAAAACCTATTGATTAAACTTGATATAGGACAAGCGGTATATTAAGTACTTTGAAACTCCTGCCAACATGGTATGGGCTGTAAAGAAAAGTAGCTTAACGATCCTTATATCTTACTAATTCGACTGGTAAATGCACATATTAGAATAATAAATAGCACCTTCTTTTTGTTTGTTTAATACTTTAGTATAATAGAATTTTGATACTATTCAAGATAAAAAAAAACTTGTTAAACCTTTCAATAAAAAAAATGTAATCCAAATTCAAAAAGCTAATAAGAAGCAATTCTAAATTATCAGAATATATATTGTCTATCTCTAGTTCTTTGAAATATGATATGAAGACAGCTAAACTCAACTTAAGCTTAATTATTCACATTAAGAATCCCAAGAGATTACTCTATCCGAAATTCTATTTTACTTTGGTAATTATGTTCCAAATAAAGCATTATCAAAGTTGCAACAGAATCAAGCCTGAGATAGCACCCAGGTTACTTGAGATTACCATTTAAAAGCTAACATGAAAAAGATGGGAAATTAATTAAATGATGGACGACCTAAGCCAGTTTTTTAGGCCTTTTAAAAAAAATTTGGATAAAATAATTTGAAAATTACAACCATAGATTGCGATTTTCTTAAAGATGATGTTAAAAATAGTTGGAATATGATCAAGATCATTCCAAGATGGTCCTTTCTGGCACCAGGTGCTACCAAACGGCTGAAGTGGGAAAGAGAAAGGAAACATGGGTAAAGACTTCTCTGCAATGTGGAACTGATGGCGTGCTTTCAATTTTTCTATGTAAAAGAAGATTGAGGAAAGCTGAATTACTTGGATAGCGAACTAATTTCTTGGTGAAACCCAGATTACTATAGGTACATTAGAAAGTCAGAAGTAGGGCTGTGCTTCTACTATCCTATATAAACTCAAAATTTGATATGCCAAATTAGTTCTAATCAGGTTGCTCTACTACCCGCAACAAAACGGATATATCCACCAATTAGAATTTTTATTCTATTTTAATTTTTATTTTATTCTATTTAGTTCTACTTTAAGCAAATAACTTGTCAACAAAAATTCCAGTTCTTCAACGAAAATAATTACTCCTCATTCAGCCTATTTTGGAATGTTTTGTCCGATAAAATCGAAATAATCACTCACAACATTGGATCTGAGCACTAAATTTCACTTATATATTGTTTAGAGCTTGAAAAAAGACTGCATAGTGGTGAATATTTAATTGTGTACGCCCATATATCTGATGCTCTTTACACTAATAAAGCATACGATTCAGTCTATAACAATCAACCCCAAAACTTTTATCACCCTCAAGGGGCGGATCTAGAGCAAAATCTTGGATGGGGGGAGGGGGAAGGAAATTTGACAAAGGGTACCAATGAGCGAAATCTTGGGGGGGGGGGATATGACAAAGGTGCCAAAAATTTACCCAATTTATGAATTTATTCTAAAAAAAAGAGTGAAAAAAAGAAAAAAAACAGGGAAAGAGGGTGTCAGAAATGTATTGGGGGGAGGGAGAGCCTCTACAGGATCCATCAGTGTCCGCCTGTTTCTGACTCTGATTTCAGAGAACTTTTGGTTCTGATGCTAGGAAAGAAGCATTTAGCTCGTTATGGACGCAGAGGCTTGCAAATAGCTCGCAAAGGATCGCAAATAAAGAATCTCTACCAACGTATTTCGTACCGAAATAATTTTTACTAACATAAGATTCTGTAAAAAAACAACATTTGTAGCATATGAGCCATACACATGACCCTAGGGTTTTCCCAATCCCTGAAAATTTATGCTTCTTCGTTAGAAATGGAAATTTGAAAATGAAGTTCGAAAATTTGAAAATTTAAAAATGAAAATTTATGCTCCTCGTTTTTCATTCATTCCTATTCTTCTAAAATGATCAAATGGGGAGCTTAAACACTTTAGGTTCAGTCTAAGGCTTGTAGGGTCTTAAAACTACAAATTTTTGGTATAGATGTTACTCATTTTTCGGAGAGTTTGAAAAAGAGACTATTTTGCAAATAATTCAGAATAATAATAGAAATAATAATAATTTGCAGGAAAAAAGCTTTTGTACATAAAATCATATTAAAATTATATATATATATATATATATATATATATATATATATATAAGTAGGGAGCTAGGTATTACACCAGGGGGTGGCACCATTGTTGCCATCTATAATCGAATCTAACGGTACCTAACCACATAGACAATGTTATTGATCCACTAACGGGTCAATGACACCTTTTCAAGGTCAATCAGGGGGTGTTTCTAAGTGTATTCACTCCGAGACGAGATTTAATGTCCTTGGTAAAAAGTCAGGAAGAGATTTAATGTCCCTGGTAAAAGTCTTAACGATATTTAATGTCCTTGGTAAAAAGTCGGAACGAGATTTAATATCCTTGATAAAAGTGTTCTTTGTAGACCAGTTAGGGAACTTGGAATTACTGGGGGGAAAATGTGCATGCGTACTGAATTCTAACGGTACAATGTTATTGAATACTGACAGTACACAATTTATGCATGGTGTATTGATTCGCTAACGGTACCTAACCGTATAGATAATGTTATTGATCCACTAACGGGGCAGGATCACGCGTCTTCTGCAAGGTCAATTTGTTTGTTTTTTGTAAGTGTATTGACTCCGAGACGAGATTTATTGTCCTAGGTGAAAAGTCTGAACGAGATTTAATGTCCTTGGTAAAGGTCTTGACGAGATTTAATGTCCTTGGTAAAAGGTCTGAGCGAGATTTAATGTCCTTGGTAAAAAGTCTGAACGAGATTTAATGTCCTTGGCAAAAGTGTTCTTTCTAGACCAGTCACGGAACTTGGAAATACTGCGGGGAAAATGCGCATGCGTACTGCATTCTAACGGTACAATGTTATTGAATACTGATAGTACATAATTCATTCATGGTTTATTGATCCACTAACGAGTCAATGACACCTCTTTCTAGGTAAATTTGTTTGTTGTTTCTAAGTGTATTGATCCACTAAAGGGGAAGTAGTTATCTGGGAAATTGTTTTGCATAATCAACGGAGAAGTCTAAAGGGACATAATCACGTGTCTCTTTCTAGGTCAATCAGGTTAGGTTATTTCCAAATAAAATCATTTTTGTAGTCCCCCTCCTGTATATTCAAATTCAGGGTATAACCCCCCCCCCCAATACAAACTCCACTATGCGATGTTTATAGTCGTTAGAAAGGGTAAAATACGCTCTTTTTTACCGTGTAAACCCCCCACTGTTTACGACTTTAATTCTTTCATTGAAAATATTTATCTTTTTTCGATAAATTCATGCTTTCTGTATCCTAGCAAAAGTGACAGACATCTTCCGTCAACTCTTAGGCATTAATCACCATAAGATGCTAAGCCGTGAACCTGACTTTTATCAGTTGCGTAAACAGGTATATAGGGTTTATTATTGGTACCCGTCAAATGCGCATCCTGTGCTAGTCAATTATGTAGACAGCTCGCGTCTATTGTCTGATTAATCGTGCAAATGATTACACAAAAAGACGCTTTTTTTCAGTCAATTTAGAGGCGTATCTTTCTACAGTAAATCCTATAAATTGTTAGGGGTGCGGGTGTTAGTTTTAATAAATATTTTAATATGGAAAATTTGTCTTCCATTTTGAGCACTCAGTGTTTATATGGGGGAGGGGACTGTGTGTAAGCTATGGGGTTCGCTTCTAACAACTTCGTTGCAAGGTGAAAACAAACTGTTTCTTCGCGTGAAAAGTAAGCGGATGGGTTCATTGTGCGGACATGTACACCCTTTGACAGGAAAACTAATGTAGCCTTTCCTAAACAGTTGAGACATTTTAGAGGAGGATTTGGGGTGAAAGTCTGTGGTCGTTATAATACACAAGTTCCATTTGAACAGTGCTGTAAGGTCCACTAGCCAACCTCCAAGGGCCCCCAACTTTTTTTGCCCCCCTCCTCCAATTTTGTTTATTTTTTTGAGTTTTTTTAAACCTTTTTTTTTCATTATTTTTTTTAACATGATATATTTTTTCAACTTTTTTTACATCTCTTAGAATGACATGAAATATGCTTATGGCTCTAACAATTCTACTCTATGCTTGCTCAGAGACACGACGCGGCTTTCCCACTTTTACTCTATGGCTGGTTATCAAGACTACCTAGTTTATTGCATGTATTAAATCAGTATTTTTTACGCAGTGGATGGATAAACACAACTAATATCTCTAAAAATTGAAGATGAAGCATTTTAAGAAAGTTTGTTCACATAATAGTGTTATTGTAGCATTGAATGTTGACAAGGAGAAGTATTTGAACTATGAAACAAGTATAAGTGGTAGCACCATCGGAAACGTATGCGTGCGTTGTCATGACAGTAAGGAATTAAATTTCTTTGGAGTACCCAAGAATTTCCATTATACACATTCTGAATATGCGGAAGTATCATTTCCAGAGAGGTTATTACTCAAAAAGAATGCCAACATAAAAATAATCGTCGATGATAGAGGACAACTCCTTGCTAATGGTTCTGGTAACATGTTACCCGTTGATAGATCTTATCGCCGTCTTTCTGGTGTTAGCATTCGAATGAAAGCTAAGGGGAAAAGAAAGACCTACTCTTCTACTAATATGATAAACCATATCTTGTCTACCTGCCGAAATTGCTACATGTGTAAAAATAATGTTGTAATAAACAGTGAAATTGCCGGAAAAATAAAAAGGGTATTGGCAGAAAATATCATTAGGGAATATAAAGATGAATCGATGAAAAACAAAGTACCAGCAACGTTACTAACATCATTGATCAACCTGTCAATGAACCAAATAATACCAAAGACGAAACAAATATTGAGCTCGTCGATGACACACCAGTGAAAATTATGTATGACTCAAAATGGAATAATGATTATTCTACTCATTACGAGCTAAGAGAAGACAATAGCTACAGTATCAAGAGAGAAAATGGTGTACTGTTCTATGGAACAAATTTAAAATTTTCAAAGTAGTTCATTGATATTAATAATGTATAATAATGTATCTACCATATATTTATATTAATATTCTACATGTCATTATTTCATTAAAAATATGTTATCTATTACTTTGTTATATTCCCATTATTTCTAGGGTAAGCTAAGACAGACACTGCGAGAAGCAAACACCCACCCAGATTCACAATCAAAGAGAGGGAGAGAGTCAAAAATGCATACCCATACATAGATTCAGACATACAAACTGAAAAAGACAGGCACAACGAGAAGCAAACACCCGCCTAGACGCATAGGAAAAGAGAATGAGATAGATAAAAACACATACAAACATATAGATTCAGACATACAAACCAACAAAGACAAACACTGGGACCTACAAACACCAACCCAGACAAACAGACAAAGAGAATATGAAACAGAACAAAGACAGGCACTGAGATAAGCAAACACCCGCCCAGACACATAGGCAAAGGAAGTGAGAGAGATAAAAACACATACAAACATATAGATTCAGAAATACAAACCAACAAAGACATGCATTGAGATAAGCAAACACCCGCCCAGACATATAGGCAAAGTAAGTGAGAGAGATAAAAACACACACAAACATATAGATCCAGAAATAAAAACCGACAAAGACAGGCACTGGGATATGCAAACACCCGTCTAGACACATAGGCAAAGAGAGTGAGAGATACATACAAATATACAGATTCAGACATACAAACCGAGAAAGACAGGCACTGGGATAAGCAAACACCTGCCCAGACACACACAGACAAAGAGAGTGAGAGACACATACAAATAAATAAATTCAGACATACAAACCAACAAAGATAGTCATTGAGATAAGCAAACACCCGCCCAGACACACAAGCAAAGGAAGCGAGAGAGAAAAAACACATACAAATATATAGATTCAGACATACAAACCAACAGAGACATACATTAGGATATGCAAACACCAACCCACACAAACAGACAAAAGGAGTGTGAAACACATACAAACACATACATATACATAGATTCAGACAAGCAAACCCAGAAGGACAGGCACTGGGATAAGCGAACACATGCCCGCACACACCTGGCAAAGAGAGTGAGAAACACATACAAATACATAGATTCAGATACACTAACCGAGAGAGAATTGAACTGGAATAAGCAAACACCCGCCCCAAAGACAAAAACAAAAAGAGTGAGAGACACATACAAATACAAAGATTCAGGCATACAAACCGAGAAAGACAGACACTTCAGAAATACAAACCAACAGAGACAAACACTGGGACTCGCAAACACCAACCCAGACAAACAGACAAAGAGATTATGAAACACACACCAATACATAAATTCAGAAACACAAACCGAGAAAGACATGTATTGGAATAAGCAAACACCAGCCCAGACACGCAGGCAAAGAAAGTGAGAAACACATACAAATACATAGATTCACACATACAAACCGAGAAAGACGGACACTTCAGACATACAAACCAACAAAGACAAACACTGGGACTTGCAAACACAAACCCACACAAACAGACAAAGAGAGTGTGAAACACATACAAATACATAGATTCAGACATACAAACCGAGAATGACAGGCAGTGGGACAAGCAAACACCCGCCCAAACACACAAGCAAAAGGAGTGAGAGACAGATACAAATACATAGATTCAGACATACAAACCGAGAAAGACAGGCACTGGGATAAGCAAACACCTGCTCAGACACACAAAGACAAACAGAGTGAGAGCCAAATACAAATACATAGATTCAGAGATATAAACCAAGAAAGAGATGCACTTGGATGAGCAAACACCCGCCCAGACACACAAGCAAAAAAGAGGGAGAGACACATACAAATATACAGATTAGGACATACAAACCGAGAGAAACAGGCACTGAGATTAGCAAACACATATCCAGACACACTGGGAAAAAGAGTGAGAAACACATACAAATACATAGATTCAGACACACAAACCGAGAAAGACATGCACTGGAACATGCAAACACCAACCCAGACACACAAGCAAAAAGAGTGAGATACACATACAAATACATAGATTCAGATATACAAACCGAGACAGCCAGGTACTTCAGATATACAAATCATCAAAAACAAACACTGGGACTTGCAAACACCAATCCAGACAAACAGACAAAGAGAGCGTGAAACACATACAAATACATAGATTCAGACATACAAATCGAGAAAGATAAGCAGTGAGATAGGCAAACACCTGCCCAAACACACAAGCAAATAGAGTGAAAGACGCATACAAATACATAGATTCAGACATAAAAACCGACAAAGACAGGCACTGGGACAAGCAAACACCCGCACACACACACACACACAAGCAAAGGTAGTGAGAGAGACAAAAACACAAATAAATATATAGATTCCGACATAAAAACCAACAATGACAGGGCATTAAGATAGGCAAACACCCGCCCAGACACATAAGCAGAGGAAGTGAGAGAGACAAAAACACATATAAATATATGGATTCTGGCATACAAACCAAAAAAGACAGGCACTGAGATAAGCAAACACCGGCCTAGACACATAGAACCGGAGAGTGAGAGAGACAAAAACACATGCAAATATATAGATTCAGACATACAAACCAACAATGACAGGCATTGAGATAGGCAAACACCCGCCCAGACACATAAAAAAAGAGAGTGAGAGAGTCAAGAACACATAAATATATAGATTCTGACGTACAAGCCGACAAAGACAGGCAATGCGAGAAGCAAACATCCGCCCAGACACATAGGCAAAAAGAGTGGGAGAGATAAAAAACATGCAAATAAATAGATTCAGACATACAAACCTACAATGACACACATTGAGATGGGCAAACACCCCCCCCAGACACATAGGTAAAGAGAGTGAAAGAAACAAAAACGCATAGAAATATATAGATTCAGACATACAAACCGACAAAGACAGGCACTGGGACAAGAAAACACCTGCCCAGAGACACATGCAAAGAGAGGGAGAGAGACAAAAAAAAACACATACAAATAGTTAGATTTGGACTACAAACCGACAATGACAGACACTGGAACTAGTAAAAACCCGCCCAGACATATACAAATATATAGATTCAGAAATAAAAACCGACAAAGACTGGCACTGGGATAAAAAAAACACCTGCACAAGTTCTATTCATTTTGACCTTATGTATCGTTACGTTGAATTTAGGTTAGACCGGTTATAGATGGCAGCATACCCGCTCAGATATAAAGTCATAGTGAAAGAGATATGCAAAAAGTTGGTTTAATTTAGGTGCACTTAGAGTTGCGCGCCACTCTAAGTTGGTTTGTATGTCTGAATCTATATTTTTGTATGTTTTTTTTATCTGTCTCACTCTCTTTGCTTATGTGTCTAGGCGGATGTTTACTTCTCCCCGTGCCTGTCTTTTTCGGTTTGTATGTCTGAATCTATGTATTTGTATGCGTTTTTGACTCTCTGACTCTCTTTGCCTATGAATCTGGGTGGGTGTTTGCTTCTTGCAGTGTCTGTCTTAGCTTACCCTAGAAATAATGGGAGTATAACAAAGTAATAGATAACATATTTTTAATGAAATAATGACATGTAGAATATTAATATAAATATATGGTAGATACATTATTATATATTATTAATATCCATGAACTACTTTGAAAATTTTGAATTTGTTCCATAAAATAGTTCACCATGTTATCTCTTGATACTGTAGCTATTGTCTTCTCTTAGCTCGTAATGAGTAGAATAATAACTATTCCATTTTGAGTCATACACAATTTTTACTGGTGTGTCATCGACAGGCTCAATATGTGTTTCGTCTTTGGTATTATTTGGTTCATTGACGGGTTTATCAATGATGTTAGCAACGTAGCTGGTACTTTGTTATTCATCGATTCATCCTTATATTCCCTAGTGATATTTTCTGCCAATACGCTTTTTATTTTTCCGGCAATTTCACTGTCTATTACAACATTATTTTTACACATGTAGCAGTTTCGGCATCTAGACAAGATATGGTTTATGATATTAGTAGAAGAGTAGGCCATTCTTTTCCCCTTTGCTTTAATTCGAATGCTAACACCAGAAAGATGGCGATAAGATCTATCAACGGGTAACATGTTACCAAAACCATTAGCAAGGAGCTGTCCTCTATCATCGACGATTATTTTTATGTTGGCTTTCTCTTTGAGCACTAACCTCTCTGGAAATGATAATTTCGCATATCCAGAATGTGTATAATAAAAATTCTTGGGTACTCCAAAGAAATTTAATTCCTTACTGTCATGACAACGCACGCATACGTTTCCGATAGTGCTACCACTTGTACTTTTATAATAGTTCAAATACTTCTCCTTGTTAGCATTCAATGCTACAATAACACTATCATGCGAACACACTTTCTTAAAATGCTTCATCTTGACTTTTTAGAGATATTAGTTGTGTTTATTCATCCATTGCGTAAAAAATACTAATTTAATACTTGCAATAAACTAGGTAGTGTTGATAGGCGGCCATAGAGTACCATTGGGAAAGCCGCGTCGTGTCTCTGAGCAAGCATAGAGTAGAATTGTTAGAGCCATAAGCATATTTCATGTCATTCTAAGAGATGTAAAAAAAGTTGAAAAAATATATCATGTTAAAAAAGTAATGAAAAAAAAGTTAAAAAAAATAAAAAAATTGGGGGGGGGGAAGTTGGGGGGGGGTCTTTGGAGGTTGGGGTAGTGTACCTTACAGCACTGTTCAACTGGAACTTGTGTATTATAACGACCACATAATTTCAACCCAAATCATCCTCTAAAATGTTTCAACTGTTTAGGAAAGGCTACATTAGTTTTCCTGTCAAAGGGTGTACATCTCTGCACAATGAATCCATCCCCTTACTTTTCACGCGAAGAAACAGGTTGTTTTCACCTTGCAACGAAGCTGTTAGAAGCGAACCCCATAACTCAGGCACAGTCCCCTCCCCCATATAAACACTGAGTAATTAAAATGGAAGACAAATTTTCCATATTAAATATTTATCATAACTAACACCCGCACCCCTAGCAGTTTATAGGATTTACTGTAGAAAGATACGCCGCTAAATTGACTGAAAAATTCGTCTTTTTGTGTAATCATTTGCACGATTAATCAGACAATAGACGCGAGCTGTCTACATAATTGACTAGCACAGGATGCGCATTTGACGGGTACCAATAATAACCCCTATATACCTGTTTAAGGAACTGATAAAAGTCAGGTTCACGGCTTAGTATCATATGGTGATTAATGCCTAGGAGTTGACGGAAGATGCCTGTCACTTTTTTTAGGATACAGAAAGCATGAATTTATCGAAAAAGAGAATTATTTCCAATAAAAGAATTAAAGTCGTAAACAGTGGGGGGTTTACACGGTAAAAAAGAGTGTATTTTACGCTTTCTAACGACTATAAACATCGCATAATGGAGTTTGTATTTGGGCAGGGGAGGGGGTATACCCTGAATTTGAATATACTGGAGGAGACTACAAAAATGACTCTATTTGGAAATAACCTAACCTAACCTGATTGACCTAGAAAGAGACACGTGATCCTGTACCGTTAGTCTTCCCCGTTGATTATGCAAATCAATTTCCCAGAAAACTTCTTCCCCTCTAGTGGATCAATACGCTTAGAAACAACAAACAAATTTACGTAGAAAGAGGTGTCATTGACTCGTTAGTGGATCAATAAACCATGAATGAATTATGTACTGTCAGTATTCAATAACATTGTACCGTTAGAATTCAGTACGCATGCGTATTTTCCCCACAGTATTTCCAAGTTCCCTTACTGTTCTAGAGAACCACTTTTACCAAGGACACTAAATCTCGTTCAGAATTTTTACCAATGACATTAAATCTCGTCCAAACTTTTACCAAGGACATTAAATCTCGTTCAGACGTTTTACCAAGGACATTAAATCTCGTCTCGGAGTCAATACACTTAGAAACAATAAAAAAATTGACCTTGCAAAAGAAGCGTGATCCTGTCCCGTTATCAGATCAATAACATTGTCTATGTGGTTAGGTACCGTTAGCGAATCAATACACGATGCATAAATTGTTTACTGTCAGTATTCAATAACATTGTACCGTTATTACCAAGTTACCCCAGTATTACCAAGTTCCCTGACTAGTCTTGGTAAAAGTCACTTTTACCAAGGACATTAAATCTTGTTCAGACTTATTACCAAGGACACTAAATCTCGTTCAGACTTTTTACCAAGGACATTAAATCTCGATCAGACTTTTTACCATGGACATTAAATCTCGTTCAGACTTTTTACCAAGGACATTAAATCTCGTTCAGACTTTTACCAAGGACATTAAATCTCTTCCTGACTTTTTACCAAGGACATTAAATCTCGTCTCGGAGTCATTACACTTAGAAACACCTCCTGATTGACCTTGAAAAAGGTGTTTTTGAGCCGTTAGTGGATCAATAACATTGTCTATGCGGTTAGGTACCGCTAGACTCGATTATAGATGGCAGCAGTGGTCACCCCCTGGAGTAATACCTAGCTCCTTACTTATAAAATATATAATCTATATATATATATATATATATATATATATATATATATATATATATATATATATATATATATATATATATATATATATATATATATATATATATATATATATATATATATATATATATATATATATATATATATATATATATATATATATATATATATATATATATATATATATATATATATATATATATATATATATATATATATATATATATATATAATGGAAATGTTTTGATTGAATAGAAAATATATTTTCATTTGAAATATATATATATATATATATATATATATATATATATATACATATATATATATATATATATATATATATATATATATATATATATATATATATATATATATATATATATATATATATATATATATATATATATATATATATATATAGATATATATATATATATATATATATATATATATATATATATATATATATATATATATATATATATATATATATATATATATATATATATATATATATATATATATATATATATATATATATATATATATATATATATATATATATATATAATGGAAATGTTTCGATTGAATAGAAAATATATTTTCTATTTGGAAATCAACTACGCTGAACAAAATAGCTATCTCAAATATTTGATGTGTCTGGGGGAATGATGGGCGTGGGGGGGGGGGGCTGCCCTCCAATGACGTTCGACTATTAAAAAGGACTCTAGCCCTTTGAATTTCCAATCGAATGAGCTTTTTTTGAAATTTACTACGACAACGCCTTCTTTAAAAACCTTATATGCCCCCAGGGCATAACTTAAAACCCTTGTCCCGGGGGTTCTAGGGGAGTGTCCTCCTCAAAAACATATTTTTTATCTGGAAAGCAACTACGGTGAACAAAATGGATATCTCGAAATTGAATTGGATGTGTTTGGTGAAATGATGGGCGTGGGGAGGTTGTCTAGTCACCCTCAAATCACTTTGGACTATTAAATAGGGCGCTAACCCTTTGAATTTCCAATCGAATAAGCCTTTTTTGAAGTTTCTACGATAACGCCTTCTATAAAAACCTTATATGCCTCAAGGGCATAACTCAAAACCCTTGCCCCCAGGGTTTTGGGGGAGTATCCTTCTCAAAAACATATTTTCTATACGGAAGTCCACTGAGCTGAAAAAAATGGCTATCTCAAAATTTTGATTGGATGTATTTGGGGGAATGATGGGCGTGGGGGGGGCTAGTTGCCCTCCAATCACTTTCGACTATTAAAAAGGGCACTAGCCCTTTGAATTTCCAATCGAATGAGCCTTTTTTGAAGTTTCTACGACAACACCTTCTTAAAAACCAATTTTTGCTTGGAAAAAATTCATTTACGCATAAACCAAAAATCACTAATTTGGCTACATACGATGCAAAATACTTCAGCGCGGCTGACACGATGGATGCTACGTCTGCAAGCATATTCATATACCCCAATATAAATAAAGGGCCGTACAAACATTTTACCACACTATTTTTTCACAAAATCTAGATATGAAATTAAATTTGATAACAACCATCCAAGACGAACTGGGCGGGGTGACACTGTTTCGGAAACACTATCTAATGGAAATATTTCGAATAATCAAGATAAAGAAGATTTTTGTTCAGACATGAAATTCTTTTTATTAAAAGGAACAGAACTGTCGGAACACTTCAAACATTTTTTGAAGGACTTAGATAATTTTGATCTGGATGAAAGTAAAAATCTTTTGATAAGATATTACAGAGCACCACAAGAATTTAGAAAAATGACTTAAAAACCATTCCAGTAATACCAAAATCGCTGGAAGGAAAAATTGTACAGATGGAACAAGCAACTAATGGCTGTCACATGGGAGAAGCGAAATCTATTGGTAGAATAAAAAGAAATTTTTATTTTCCGAAATTGTACTCAAAAGTAAAAGCTTTCATACAAGGCTGTCAAAAGTGTGCCAAACAAAAGTCGCCACCAAAGATCCCTAGGGCCAAATTGGGTCAATACCCCACCCCTTCAGGGGTAGGAAAATTAATGTCTATAGACATTTGAGTGGACAGGAGGGAGTCTACCAGTTTCCAGGAAAGGAAATCGGTGTGTAATAACCATAGTTGACCATTTCAACTCATATTTATACGCTTTCACAATTAAAGACGAAAAGGAAAAAACTATTACGGAAGTTTTAGTCAACCGGCTATTTTTGGAATACGGGATTTTCCCTAGGATTTTACTTAGTGACAATGGGCCATGTTTTAGAGCCAAATTATTAGACGAAATTACGGAATATTTGGGTATAAAGCGATGGTTTACCTCCTCTTACATGGTGTTAGCTAATGGAAAAGTTGAACGCATACATAGAGAATTAGTAACATGCTGGGGATACACGCGAAAGAGGAAAATGAGAATTGGGATGACCACATACCATTCGTGGTCTTTGCAGTGAATACGGCTTTTCAAGTTCTTTAAAGAAAACGCCATTTTTTTACAACATCTAAGAGATCCGAGAATCTGTATGGATGAAATACAAAATAATAAAATATATTACAATATTGACCAATATAAACAAGAAATGGTTTTGCGAATGAAAAAGCTATGGAACAGGTTAAAGACAATTTGGAAGATGCAAAAACAAAACAAAAAGAAAAATATGACAGAAAAAGCAAAAATAAGACTAATTACTGTTTAGGAGGCTTGATCTATGTACACAAAACCAATCTAGAAGGGACGAAAAAGTTAAAACCGAAGTGGGACGGCGCAAACAGAATTGTAAAAATTCTACCAAATAACTTAACCTATGTTCTAAAACATCAGTATAATGAAAAGAAAAAAATACTACACCATAATAGAATGAAAAAAGGATTTTTCTCAAAACCATGGAAATCAGAGCCAATTTCGCCAGACGAAAAAATAGATGAAACAATTGCACGAGTATATATCAGAAGCCCATATGAATTCTATGATCTTTTTATTTCTCTCATTGTCATTGTCATTCTCTTTGTCCCTTGTCTTATGACCGCAGCCACTTCTTGATGTCGTGGCGTCACCATAGGTTTAATACAACCACCCTGGGAAATATACAAATTCTTACTTAAAGCTGAGACCAATTTAGATCCTTTGTGGCCAGAAATTTCAATATGCTAGTTTAAAAAAAACAACAGTCTAGCCAATTTAAAGGCCGGGTCCTGGTACGGCTTCACGGTAGGCTGGTATATATTGGTTATCGATGTAAGTAGGAACCTCCAAAAGAATCACTTGTGTTTGCTACTCTTTCCTCGGGAAAATAGAGGACTCCACAGGGAATAAATATGACGCTAAAGGGTCCCAATGACTTGTCACTATCATTTTTGGCATGTTCTGATTCTCAGTCACACTCGTAATTCTTGCTGCTGCGTGTCTTCTAACCGCATATTTCTTTGTTCTCGCTGTGGCATATCTTTTAACTGAATATTTATCTATTCTTCACTTTCATTTTTAAGTCGTTCTGCACGTTGTTGTTGTATATCTGGTAACAGCATATTTTTTTTCGGAAACATTTATTTTTGACTCGTTTTAATTCTTACTTCCACTTTTCTTCTAATCAGCTATGCCCCTGTTCTTCACTTTTGTTTTTGACTCTTTTTGTCGTTGACGCAAGTATTCCAACTGTATAAATTGTTGTTGTGCATTATTGTTTATCGTTACTTCAGACATCCTGTCAATGTCCTTTACCTTAGCTGCTCGGATTAGTTTTCTTACATTTGATGGCCTAGGTTATTCATTTGTCCTCCAGGCAGGACTAAATTGCTTAAATCACCTTTGTAATTACGCTCATTACACTTGTTATTTTAAACTTAGCTATGTTCCTCTTGTAATATGCTCCTCTTAAATCTCTTTTTAAATATTTCCGTGAAGATTCATATAAAAGTACGTTTTTTCTTTGTAATTTATTTGTGTTTTTTGTTGGTTTGTTATGTTTATGTTCCTTTTAATTAATAAAATATCCAGAAAAGGTAATTTATTGTTTTCCTCAAACTCAACTGTAAATTTAATATTGTTATCAAAACTATTCAAATGCTTACCAAATAGGTCTAAGGAGTCCAATCCATGTTTCCAAACGCAAACCACATCATCCATGAGCCTACCCCCGAAACAAGGGGAGATTCTAAAGCTGTGTATAGTGGAGGTTTCAATAGAATCTATGAAAAGATTGGCCAATAAAGGAGATAGAGAAGCCCCCATAGGTAACGCAAAAATTTGTCTATAAAACTCCCCTCTAAAAACAAAATGAAAAGAAAACTCATTTACTAGGATAATTATTTTATGCTCGAAACGAGCATAAATTAATGTGAGTAGGGTTCAAAACCCCTATGCTTTCTAAAAGCCAGAATATAATTTGTACTTTACTGAAAAAAATTAAAATGAGTTTACTGAAAAAAAATGTGCATTGTCAATTTAATATACATATGCTTATATTTATTCCCTAAAATCTTAACTAATTTTTGATTTCTTAAAGTTACAAAAGTGAAAATATTTCAAAAAATTGTTTTCAGTAAAGCGCCAATGACGCAGTAGTTTTTAGGCTTCTGCAGTAAGACGATATCCAAACTCTTGTTTGTAGGTATTTCTATTCGATTCAAACTTGATTTGCATATTCAATTTAAGTTTCACTCGTTTTAAGATTTATTTATTCATTTACATTAATATATATTGTGTGTTTGTTCGCATTGATTGTTATTTAATTTATGTTCGTTTTAAGTTTCATTTATACTTTAATAGCAAAATATTTGTTTTCGTTTTAGGCTTGATTTTCATATTCAATCGAAGCATTACTCGCTTTAAGATCTATTTATTCATTTATATTATTACCTGTTGTATGTTTTTTGCTATGACTGTTTATTAAATTTATGTTTGCTTTGGGTTTCATTTATTCTTTAATAGTAATTTCTGGTAGTTTTGAATTTGAATTTTAACAGGTATTTCTATCTCCTGAGGTTAAGTTTAAAATGGCATTTAATTTTATTTTAAAAAATTATTTTTCGGAAAGTTTTTTTTTAAATTAATTTTTGTTCGTTTTTGATTGCAAAAAGTTTCAAGTTTTTATGGCATGGCGGGGGAGGGGGGATGCTTACTGTCTGATTATTCTTGACTTTAAAAAACGGATCTAACAATAAACAGGTTGCATAGCTTTTGGAAAGCAATTGACAATAAAAAATGGATTGAAAAAAAAGCTCCAATCATGAGGTTTAGAACATTTCACTTGCTGACGAAAATGGATCCCGACTGTTTGGAATTCACCTTGATAGGAATTTATATGCCAAAACAATTTTACACCTATTACAGAGTATGTATTTTAACCTTATAATTGGATAATTATAATAGATTTACTATTTGTTCTTCCCATAGAAAACCCCTTCCCATAAGTTATAAACCCCCCTTAATAAGTTATGCCCCAGGGCATTACTTACAACGCCTACCCCTGGGCCCTGGTGGGCTGTGTCGACACCGGAGTTTTTTGTTATCAGAACTTTGAACTATTTTAACAAAATGCCTATCGCAAAATTTTTATCTGATGCATTTAGGGCGTGGAGGAGGGAGAGGGGCTAGTTGCACTTCAGTCTCTTTTGACTCTTAAAAAGTGAACAAGAACTTTCAATTTTCAATCAAATGAGCCCTCTCTAAAGTTTATACGAGAATTCCTTCCATAAGAAATAATATGAAAGATTCGGAGAATCCTTATATTACAACCATGGCCCTGAGGGCTTTGGAGGAGTTGTAACCCTCAACGACCCAATTTCCAGAACTTAAAACTACGTTTAATAATATTGCTGTTTTAAAATTTTGAATCGATGTGTTTGCGGAAAAGGTGGTCTTGAGAGGGGGGTTAGTTGCCTTCAAGTCACTTTCGACTATTACAAAGGGCACTAGCCCTCGGAATTTCCAGTCGAATGAGCCTTTTTGAAGTTTCTACGACACCACCTTCTATAAAAACCTTATATGCCCCCAGGGCATAACTTAAAACCCATGCCCTGAGGGTTGTGAGGGAATGTCCTCCTCAAAAACATTTTTTCTATCTGGAAATCAACTACGCTGAACAAAATGGCTATCTCAAAATTTTTATTGGCTGTGTTTGGGCGAATGATGGGCGTGGGGGGGGGGGCTAGTTGCCCTCCAATCACTTTCGACTATTAAAAAGGGCACTAGCCCTTTGAATTTCCAATTGAATGTGAAGTTTCTACGACAACGCCTTCTATAAATCCTTATATGTCCCCAGGGCATAACTTAAAACTCTTGGCCTGAGGGTTGATGGGGAGTGTGCTCCTCAAAAACATATTTTCTATCTGTAAATCAACTACGCTGAACAAAATGGCTATCTCAAAAGTTTGACTGGATGTGTGTGGGGTAATGATGGGAGGGGGGGGGGCTAGTTGACCACCAGTCACATTTGACTATTAAAAAGGGCACTATCCCTTTGAATTTCCAATCGATGAGCCTTTTTTGAAGTTTTTATGATAACGCCTTCAATAAAAACCTTATATGCCCCCAGGGCATAACTTAAAACCCTTGCCCTGAGGGTTGTGGGGGAGTGTCCTCCTCAAAAACATGTTTTCCATCTGAAAATAAACTACGCTGAACAAAATGGCTATCTCCAAATTTTGATTGGATGTGTTTGGGGGAATGATGGGCGTGGGGGGGCTAGTTGCCCTCCAATCACTTTCGACTATTAAAAAGGGCACTATACCTTTGAATTTCCAATTGGATGTGTCTGTTTTGAAGTTCTACGACAACGCCTTCTATAAAAACCGTATATGCCCCCAGGGCATAACTTAAAACCCTTGCCCTGAAGGCTCTGGGGGAGTGTTCTCCTCAAAAACATATTTCTATCAGGAAATCAACTACGCAGAACAAAATGGCTATCTCAAAATTTTGATTGGATATGTTGGGGAAATGGTGGGCGTGGGGGGGGGGGCTAGTTGCCCTCTAATCACTTTCGACTATTAAAAAGGGCACTAGCCCTTTAATTTCCAATTGAATGTGCCTGTATTGAAGTTTCTACGACAACGCCTTCTATAAAACCTTATATGTCCCCAGGGCATAACTTAAAACTCTTGCCCTGAGGGTTGAAGGGGAGTGTGCTCCTCAAAAACATATTTTCTATTTGGAAATCAACTACACTGAACAAAATGGCTATCTCAAAAGTTTGACGGGATGTGTTTGGGGAAATGATGGGAGGGGGGGGCTAGTTACCCTCCAGTCACTTTTGACTATTAAAAAGGGCACTATCCCTTTGAATTTCCAATCGATGAGCCTTTTTTAAAGTTTTTATGATAACGCCTTCAATAAAAACCTTATATGCCCCCAGGGCATAACTTAAAACCCTTGCCCTGGGGGTTGTGGGGGATTGTCCTCCTCAAAAACATGTTTTCCATCTGAAAATAAACTACGCTGAACAAAATGGTTATCTCCAAATTTTGATTGGATGTGTGTGGGGGAATGATGGGCGTGGGGGGGGGCTAGTTGCCCTCCAATCACTTTCGACTATTAAAAAGGGCACTATACCTTTGAATTTCCAATTGGATGTGTCTGTTTTGAAGTTCTACGACAACGCCTTCTATAAAAACCATATATGCCCCCAGGGCATATCTTAAAACCCTTGCCCTGAAGGTTCTGGGGGAGTGTCCTCCTCGAAAACATATTTTCTATCTGGAAATCAACTACGCCGAACAAAATAGCTATCTCAAAATTTTGATTGGATGTGCTTGAGGGAATGATGGGCGTAGGGGGGGGGGCTAGTGGCCCACCAATAACTTTCGACTATTAAAAAGGGCACTATACCTTTGAATTTCCAATTGAATGTGTATTTTTTTAAGTTTCTACAACGACCCCTTCCATAAAAACCTTATATGTCCCCAGGGCATAACTTTAAACTCGTGCCCTGAGGGTTTTTGGGGAGTGTCCTCCTCAAAAAAATATTTTCGATATGGAAATCAATTACGCTGAACCAAATGGCTATCTGAAAATTTTGAGTGGATGTGGTTGGAGAAATGAAGGCCTTGGGGCGGGGGAGGAGGGGGCTAGTTACACTCCAATCACCTTAGACTATTAAAAAAGGCACAAGCTCTTTAATTTCCAATCAAATGAGCCCGTTTTGAAGTTTCTACGACAACGCCTTCTATAAAAACCTTATATGCCCCCAGGGCATAACTTAAAAACCTAGCCCTTAGGGTTGTGGGGGAGTATCCTCCTCAAAAATATATTTTCTATCTGGAAATCATCTACGCTGAACAAAATGGCAATCTCAAAATTTTGATTGGATGTGTTTGGGGAAATGATGGCAGTGGGGGGGGGGGGCTAGTTGCACTCAAATCACTTTCGACTATTAAAAAGGGCACTATCCCTTTAATTTCCAATCAAATGAGCCCATTTTGAAGTTTCTACGACAACGCCTTCTATAAAAACCTTATATGCCCCCAGGGCATAACTTAAAACCCTTGCCCTGAGGGTTTTGGGGGATTTTCCTCCTCAAAATAATATTTTCTATCTGGAAATCAAATACGCTGAACAAAATGGCTATCTCAAAATTTTGATTGGATATGTTTGGGGGAATAATGGGCTCGAGGGGTGGGGGGGGGGGCTAGTTGCCCTCCAATTACTTTCGACTATTAAAAAGGGCCCTAGCTTTTTGAATTTCCAATCGAATGAGCCTTTTTTGAAGTTTCTACGACAGCACCTTCTATAAAAACCTTATATACCCCCAGGGTATAACTTAAAACCCTTGCCCTGAGGGTTGTGGGGGAGTGTCCCTCCTCAAAAACATATTTTCTATCTGGAAATCAACTACGCTGAACAATATGGCTATCTCGAAATTTTGATTGGATGTGTTTTGGGAAATGATGGGCGTGGGGGGGGGGGAGGGGGCTATTACACTCCAATCACTTTCGACTATTAAAAGGGCACTATCCCTTTAATTTCCAATTGATTGAGCCTGTTTTGAAGTTTTTATGATAACGCCTTCAATAAAAACCTTAGATGCCCACAGGGCATAACTTAAAACCCTTGCCCTGAGGGTTGTGGGGGAGTGTCCTCCTCAAAAACATGTTTTCCATCTGAAAATAAACTATGCTGAACAAAATGGCTATCCACAAATTTTGATTGGAGGTTTGTGGGGGAATGAGGGGCGTGGGGGGGGGGGCTAGTTGCCCTACAATCAATTTCGACTATTAAAAAGGGCACTATACCTTTGAATTTCCAATTGGATGTGTCTGTTTTGAAGTTCTACGACAACGCCTTCTATAAAAACCTTATATGCCCCCAGGGCATATCTTAAAACCCTTGCCCTGAAGGTTCTGGGGGAGTGTTCTCCTCAAAAACATATTTTCTATCTGAAAATCCACTACGCTGAACAAAATGGGTATCTCAAAATTTGGATTGGATGTGTTTGGGGAAATGATGGGCGTGGGGGGGGGGCTAGTGGCCCTCCAATCACTTTCGACTATTAAAAAGGGCACTATACCTTTGAATTTCCAATTGAATGTGTCTGTTTTGAAGTTTCTACGACAACGCCTTCTATAAAAACCTTATATGCCCCCAGGGCATTACTTAAAACCCGTGCCCTGAGGGTTTTTGGGGAGTGTACTCATCAAAAATATATTTTCCATCTGGAAATCAATTACGCTGACCAAACTGGCTATCTCAAAATTTGGAGGGGATGTGGTTGGAGAAATGAAGGCCTTGGGGGGGGGGAGGGGGCTAGTTACACTCCAATCACCTTAGACTATTAAAAAAGGCACAAGCTCTTTAATTTCCAATCCAATGAGCCCGTTTTGAAGTTTCTACGACAACGCCTTCTATAAAAACATTATATGCCCCCACGGCATAACTTAAAACCCTTGCCGTGAGGGTTGTGGGGGGGTATCCTCCTCAATATATTTTATATCGGGAAAGCAATTAAGTTGAATAAAATGACTATCTCAAAAGTTTGATTGGATGAGTTTGGGGAAATGATGGGCGGGGGGGGGGGGCTAGTTGCACTCCAATCACTTTCGACTATTAAAAAGGGCACTATCCCTTTAATTTCCAATCAAATGAGCCCATTTTGAAGTTTCTACGACAACGCCTTCTATAAAAACCTTATATGCCCCCAGGGCATAACTTAAAATCCTTGCCCTGAGGGTTGTGGTGGATTTTCCTCCTCAAAAAAATATTTTCTATCTGGAAATCAACTACGCTGAACAAAATGACTATCTCACAATTTTGATTGGATATGTTTGGGGGAATAATGGGCGTGAGGGGGGGGGGGGAGCTAGTTGCCCTCCAATCACTTTTGACTATTAAAAAGGGCACTAGCTTTTTGAATTTCCAATCAAATGAGTCTTTTTTGAAGTTTCTACGACAACACCTTCTATAACAACCTTATATACCCCCAGGGTATAACTTAAAACCCTTGCCATGAGGGTTGTGGGGGAGTGTCCTCCTCAAAAATATATTTTCTATCTGGAAATCAACTACGCTGAACAGTATGGCTATCTCAAAATTTTGATTGGATGTGTTTTGGGAAATGATGGGCGTGGGGGGGGGGAGGGGGGCTATTACACTCCAATCACTTTCGACTATTAAAAGGGTACTAGCCCTTTAATTTCCAATCGATTGAGCCTGTTTTGAAGTTTCTTTGACAACGCCTTCTATAAAAACCTTATATGCCCCCAGAGCATGACTTAAAACCCTTTCCCTGAGGGTTGTGGAGTGCCCTCCTCTAAAATATATTTTCTATGAGGAAATCACCTATGCTGAACAAAATGGCTATCTCAAAATTTTGATTGGATGTGTTTGGTGGAATGGTAGGCGTGGGGGGGGGCTAATTGCCCTCTAATAATTTTCGACTATTAAAAAGGGCACTAGAACTCTCGATTTCCAATCAAATGATCCCCCTTTGAAGTTTGTACGACGACCCCTTCCATATGAAGTGCCTCTGGGAAAAAAAATAAATAATAAAACATTGGAGCCGTATGGCCTTTACTATAGGCAACGCTACAGCGTTGCCTCTGATGATCTTAATGTTCCCGAAAGTGGACGCAATAATACCGACAACCATTTTCCTAATTTCGAAACAGGTGAGGGAAAAGTTGGCACAATGGGGTGGAGGGGGGCTCCAGTCTTATGAATCTTAGGTAGACAATAGATCTTGGGTGCCGAACAACTTCACTCGAAAACGGATTCATATTTTTTCGGAAAAATTGGTATCTTGGAACATTCTCGCATAAAAAACAATCTAGGTAGGTCAAAGTTATGAGAAAACTCGGTAAGAGCTTTAATTTTGGCTTTGCAAATGACGTCATGTACTCTGTTAGTACATCATATAAGCATTTCTTATGACATCATATATGGCATCATATTAATTAAAAAACTTTTTCTACAAAATAAGTTTTTCAAAAAAAATAAAGAGCTTCATTAACCCAAAAATGAACAAAAAATAGAATCAAATAATTTACTAAGCATACAACTCCCAGAAATCAGTATCAATAAATAAATGAAATCCAAAACGAACAGAAATTGAGATAAATAAAAGAGTCAAACTCAAAACGAGCAAAATTAGTATGAGTAGGGTTAAAAACCCTAGGCTTTCTAAAAGCCAGAATATAATTTGTACTATACTGAAATTTTTTTTTTAATGTTTTCACTTTTATAACTTTAAGGAATCATAAATAAATGAAATCCAAAACGAACAGAAATTGAGATAAATAAAAGAGTCAAACTTAAAACGAGCAAAAATTAGTATGAGTAGGGTTCAAAACCCTAAGCTTTCTAAAAGCCAGAATATAATTTTTGCTATACTGAAAATTTTTTTTTAATGTTTTCACTTTTATAACTTTAAGGAATCAAAAATTAATTAAGATTTTAAAGAATAAATATCAGCATATGTATATTTAACTGACAATGCGCATTCATTTGAATTTTTCTAGTAAAGTAAAAATTATATTCTGGCTGGAAAGTTATATAGAAGTCTCTCGAAAACTATGAGCTACAGAGGAGGGCTGATTGCCTTCTAATCACTTATGACTCTTAAGAGGACACTAGAACTTATAATTTTCAATCTAATTAGCTCCTTTAAAATATCAATGATATTACTAGCTATGATAGAGCATCGCTCTCTTTGTCCTTATATGCCCTAGAGTGCTTATAAACCCCTTTTAACACCTGCATGCATATTGGTTTTTCGTTTTATTGAAACTCCTAAACGTACCCTAAAAGTTTCAACTTAATGCCATTAGTGTCGTTAGCTACAGTAACCGTAGAAGCTGCATTAAATGAATACACACAGTGTCTTTTGGCTAGCTTAAAATCGACAATCTATGAAGGTATGAAGGTGAAATTTTCAGAGAATATTTCTGTTGCAGGGATGAAAACCTGCCATCCGTATGCAGGTTGTCAAAATGGCATATCAGCAACATGTTAGGAACTGTTTCCTGCATGAAATTAAGACTTACAACGCCATGGGGGATGTTCAAGTAACCAAAAGACAATATTTGCATCATAATACTAATGTTTCTACTCCTACAACTGCTGTTACTGTTACTATTACTACTATAAACTATACTCCTACTGCTACTACTACATTTACTGGTGCTACTACTACAACTAATAAACCTAAGGGTATTAAGGCAAAAATTTGTGGCATATTGTAACTGTATTGAAATAAATCAAAACAAACTATGCCCATATAGGTTGTCAAGAGGACGTATAAGCAATGCTTCGGGACCGGTCAGTAGAAAGGGGGGTGCTACTCCGACGATGACCACGTGGTTTATGGTTTTCTCACTGAGAATGAAAAAACAGGAATTTTCTCACTTGAAAAACCATGAATTTTCTCACTTTTATGGATGTTTTCATGGATGGTTACGTGTGTTGGTCAATTTATTTGATGTTTTTCATGGATGGTTATGGATGATTTATGGTTTTTGTCAGTGAGAATTCGAAAAAACAGAAACTTTCTCACATTTATGTCTGTTTTTATGGTTTTTGTCAGCGAGAATGAAAAAACAGGAACTTTGTCACATTTATGTCTGGTTTTCATGGATGGTTATGTGTGTTGGTCAATTTATTTGATGGTTTTATGGTCTTTGTCAGTGAGAATGGAAAAACAGGAAGTTTGTCACTCCCTTCTTGTTATTGTTCGAGCCAAATGATATGAGTTTCCGGGGAACACCTGTGCTATCAGTCATTAATCAAATTGTTTCCAGGGAATGTCTGACAGATGACGTCAAGTTAATTAATGTATTTGGTGCATTCCCAAAGAGAATTGTCTCCGGGACAAAGTGAAAGCACAGGGATGCCAAACAAAAGGAACACGCTGAAATTACGTTTAGGGATTATTTGGGCGAAACCGTTTTAGTCATTTTATGGAATTATTTCGGCGAAACAGTTAGAGACATTTTAAAATATGATTTTTGAAGAGATTTTAGGAGAGAATTTGAGGGTAAAACTTTGTGGTCGTTATAATACACAAGTTCGATTTTAACAGTGTTGTGAGGTCCTCTACCCCAACCCCAAAGGGTTCCAATCCCTCTACCCCAACGCCAAAGGAAGCCACCGGTCCTCAAAGGTCCACTGGGCTCCCAAAAGGGCCCCCCGGCCCTCAAGGTTCCCCCAGACCCCCCCTCCTGGGGCCCAAAGGGCCCCTCCCCCTTTGGTCCCCCAAAGGGACCCCTCTCCCTCCATCTCCTCCCTCCTCCTCCCCTTCCCCTCCCCTCCTCCCCTCCTCCCCATCCCCTCCCCTCCCCTCCCCATCCCCCTCCCCTCCTCCCCTCCTCCTCCTCCTCCCTCCTCCTCCTCCTCCCCCTTCCCCTCCACTCCTCCCCATCCCCCTCCTCCCATCCCCTCCTCCTCCTCCCTCCTCCTCCTCCTCCCCTTCCCTCCCCCATTTTTTATACTTTTTTTGTGCATTGAGACACAGAAAGACCCCCCCCCCCCCCGGCCCCTCCCCCCCAAAGGTCTGATTTTTCAAAGTTCATTTTGAATTTCCTTCGTTGAAATGCAAGAGTTGGAATATTTGAGTAGTGTTTGGTTGTGGTTTTCCTAGACACAGTTACATTATCTTGATTTTCAAAGTTCATTTTGAATTTCTTTCGTTGAAATGCAAGAGTTGGAATATTTCAGTAGTGTTTGGTTGTGTTTTACATTGTCTCTGTTACATTTTCTTGATTTTTCAAAGTTCATTTTGAATTTCTTTCATTGAAATGCAAGAGTTGGAATATTTTAGTAGTGTTTGGTTTACCTTGTCACAGTTACATTTTCTTGATTTTTCAAAGTTCATTTTGAATTTCTTTCATTGAAATGCAAGAGTTGGAATATTTCAGCAGTGTTTGGTTTACCTTGTCAAAGTTACATTCTCCCGATTTTTAAAAGTTCATTTTGAATTTCTTTAATTGAAATGCAAGAGTTGGAATATTTCAGTAGTGTTTCGTTGTGGTTTACCTTGTCACTGTTACATTTTCTTGATTTTTCAAAGTTCATTTTGAATTTCTTTTGTTGAAAGGCAAGAGTTGGAATATTTCAGTAGTGTTTGGTTGTAGTTTATCTTGTCACAGTTACATTTTCTTTATTTTTCATATTTCATTTTTAATTTCTTTTGTTGAATTGCAAGAGTTGGAATATTTAAGTAGTGTTTGGTTGTGGTTTACCTTGTCACAGTTACATTTTCTTAATTTTTCAAAGTTCATTTTGAATTTCTTTCGTTGAAATGCAAGAGTTGGAATATTTCAGTAGTGTTTCGTTGTGGTTTACCTTGTCATAGTTACATTTTCTTAATTTTTCAAAGTTCATTTTGAATTCCTTTCATTGAAATGCAAGAGTTGGAATATTTCAGTAGTGTTTGGTTGTGGTTTACCTTGTCACTGTTACATTTTCTTGATTTTTCAAAGTTCATTTTGAATTTCTTTTATTGAAAGGCAAGAGTTGGAATATTTCAGTAGTGTGTTGTTGTAGTTTACCTTGTCACAGTTACATTTTATTGATTTTTCAAAGTTCATTTTGAATTTCTTTTGTTGAAATGCAAGAGTTGGAATATTTCAGTAGTGTTTGGTTGTGGTTTACCTTGTCACAGTTACATTTTCTTAATTTTTCAAAGTTCATTTTGAATTTCTTTCGTTGAAATGCAAGAGTTGGAATATTTCAGTAGTGTTTGGTTGTGGTTTAGCTTGTCACACTTATATTTTCTTGATTTTTCAAAGTTCATTTTGAATTTCTTTCATTGAAATGTAAGAGTTGGAATATTTCAGTAGTGTTTGGTTATGGTTTACCTTGTCACAGTTACATTTTCTTGATTTTTCAAAGTTCATTTTAATTTATTTCGTTGAAATGCAAGAGTTGGAATATTTCAGTTGTGTTTGGTTTTTATTTAACGTGTCGCAGTTAAGTCTTCTTTTTTTTTCAAAGTTCATCTTGTATTTCCTTCTTTTAAAAGCAAGAGTTGGAATATTTAAGTATTGTGTATTTGTTGTTTAAATTGTCACTGTTAAATTTTATGTATTTTTAAAATTTAATTTTGAATTTCTTTTGTTGAAATCCAAGAGTTGGAATGTTTCAGTAGTGTTTGGTTGTGGTTTACCTTGTCACAGTTACATTTTCTTAATTTTTCAAAGTTCATTTTGAATTTCTTTCTTTGAAATGCAAGAGTTGGAATATTTCAGTAGTGTTTGGTTGTGGTTTACCTTGTCACAGTTAGATTTTCTTGATTTTTCAAAGTTCATTTTGAATTTCTTTCATTGAAATGTAAGAGTTGGAATATTTCAGTAGTGTTTGGTTATGGTTTACCTTGTCACAGTTACATTTTCTTGATTTTTCAAAGTTCAATTGATTTTCTTTCGTTGAAATGCAAGAGTTGGAATATTTCTGGAATATTTCAGTAGTGTTTTGTTGTGGTTTACATTGTCACAGTTACATTTTCTAGATTTTTCAATTTTCATTTTGAATTTATTTCGTTGAAAAGCAAGAGTTGGAATATATCACTAGTGTTTATTAGTGGTTTACCTTGTCACAGTTAAATTTTCTTGATTTTTCAAAGTTTATTATCAATTTCTTTCGTTGTAATGCAAGATTTGGAATATTTCAGTAGTGTTTGGTTGTGGTTTACCTTGTCACAGTTACATTTTCTTAATTTTTCAAAGTTCATTTTGTATTTCATTCGTTGAAATGTAAGAGGTTGAATATTTCAGTAGTGTTTGGTTGTGGTTTACCGTGTCACAGTTACATTTTCTTTATTTTTCAAAGTTCGTTTATAATTTCTTTCGTTGAAATGCAAGAGTTGGAATATTTTAGTAGTGTTTGGTTGTGGTTTACCTTGTCAGAGTTACATTTTCTGGATTTTTCAAAGTTCATTTTGAATTTCTTTCGTTGAAATGCAAGAGTTGGAATATTTCAGGAGTGTTTGGTAGTGGTTTAAAGTTTCACATTTACATTTTCTTTATTTTTAAAATTTAATTTTGAATTTATTTCTTTTTAATTATAGAGTTTGAATATTTCACTAGTGTGTGGTTGTTGTTTACCTTGTCACAGTTACATTTTCCTGATTTTTCAAAGTTCATTTTGAATTTCTTTCATTGAAATGCAAGAGTTGGAATATTTCAGTAGTGTTTGGTTGTGGTTTACCTTGTCACAGTTACATCTTCTTGATTTCTCAAAGTTCATTTTGAATTTCTTTCATTGAAATGCAAGAGTTGGAATATTTCAGTAGTGTTTGGTTATGGTTTACCTTGTCACAGTTACATTTTCTTGATTTTTCAAAGTTCATTTTGAATTTCTTTCGTTGAAATGCAAGAGTTGGTATATTTCAGTAGTGTGCTGTTGTAGTTTACCCTGTCACAGTTACATTCCCTTAATTTTTCAAAGTTCATTTTGAATTTCTTTCGATGAAATGCAAGAGTTGGAATATTTCAGTAGTGTTTGGATGTGGTTTACCGTGTCACAGTTACATTTTCATGATTTTTCAAAGTTCATTTTGAATTTCTTTCGTTGAAAGGCAAGAGTTGGAATATTTCAGTAGTGTTTGGTAGTGGTTTACCTTGTCACAGTTACATTTTCTTGATTTTTCAAATTTCATTTTTAATTTCTCTCGTTGAAATGCAAGAGTTGGAATATTTCAGTAGTGTTTAGTTGTGGTTTACCTTGTCAAAGTAATATTTTCGTGATTTTTCAAAGTTCATTTCGAACTTCATTCGTTTAAATGAATGAGTTGGAATATTTAAGTAGTGTTTGGAAGTGGTTTACCTTGTCATAGCTACATTTTCCTGATTTTTCAAAGTTCATTTTGAATTTCATTCGTTGAGGTGCAAGAGTTGGAATATTTCAGTAGTGTTTGGTTGTGCTTCACCTTGTCACAGTTACATTTTCTTAATTTTTCAAAGTTCAATTTGAATTTCCTTCGTTGAAATGCAAGAGTTGGAATATTTCAGTAGTGTTTTGTTGTGGTTTACCGTGTCACAGTTACATTTTATCGATTTTTCAAAGTTCATTTCGAATTTCTTTCGTTGACATTCAAGAGTTGGAATATTTCAGTAGTGTTTGGTTGTGGTTTACCTTGTCACAGTTACATTTTCCTGATTTTTCAAAGTTCATTTTGAATTTCTTTCATTGAAATGCAAGAGTTGGAATATTTCAGTAGTGTTTGGTTGTGGTTTACCTTGTCACAGTTACATTTTCTTGATTTTTCAAAGTTAATTTAGAATTTTTTTCGTTGAAATGCAAGAGTTGGAATATTTCAGTAGTGTTTGGTTGTGGTTTACCTTGTCAGAGTTACGTTCTCTTGATTTTTCAAAGTTCATTTTGAATTTCTTTCGATGAAATGCAAGTGTTGTATTATTTCAGTAGTGTTTGGTTGTTGTTAACCTTGTCACAGTTACATTTTCTTGATTTTTCAAAGTTCAGTTTGAAATTCTTTCGTTGAAATGCAAGAGTTGGAATATTTCAGTAGTGTTTGGTTGTGTTTTACCTTGTCATGGTTACATTTTCTCAATTTTTCAAAGTTGATTTGAATTTCTTTCGTTGAAATGCAAGAGTTGGAATATTTCAGTAGTGTTTGGTTGTGGTTTACACTGTCAGAGTTACATTCTCTTGATTTTTCAAAGTTCATTTTGAATTTCATTCGTTGAAATGTAAGAGTTTGAATATTTCAGTAGTGTTTGGTTGTGGTTTACCGTGTCAGATTTACATTTTCTTGATTTTTCAAAGTTCGTTTATAATTTCTTTCGTTGAAATGCAAGAGTTGGAATATTTCAGTAGTGTTTGGTTGTGGTTTACCTTGTCAGAGTTACATTTTCTGGATTTTTCAAAGTTCATTTTGAATTTCCTTCGTTGAAATGCAAGAGTTGGAATATTTCAGTAGTGTTTGGTTGTGGCTTTCCTTGCCACAGTTACATTTTCTTGATATTACAATTCTCATTTAGAATTTCTTTAATTGATATGCAAGAGTTGGAATATTTCAGTAGTGTTTGGTTGTGGTTTACCTTGTCACAGTTACATTTTCCTGATTTTTCAAAGTTCATTTTGAATTTCTTTCATTGAAATGCAAGAGTGGGAATATTTCAGTAGTGTTTGGTTGTGGTTTACCTTATCACAGTTACATCTTCTTGATTTTTCAAAGTTCATTTTGAATTTCTTTCATTGAAATGCAGGAGTTGGAATATTTCAGTAGTGTTTGGTTATGGTTTACCTTGTCACAGTTACATTTTCTTGATTTTTCAAAGTTCATTTTGAATTTCTTTCGTTGAAATGCAAGAGTTGGAATATTTCAGTAGTGTGTTGGTTGTGGTTTACCTTGTCACAGTTACATTCTCTTGATTTTTCAAAGTTCATTCTGAATTTCTTTCGTTGAAATGCAAGAGTTGGAATATTTCAGTAGTGTTTGGTTGTGGTTTACCTTGTCACAGTTACATTTTCTTAATTTTTCAAAATTCATTTTGAATTTCTTCCGTTGAGATGCAAGATTTGGAATATTTCAGTAGTGTTTGGATATCTTTTACCTTGTCACAGTTACATTTTCTCGATTTATTAAAGTTCATTTTGAATTTCTTTCATAGAAATGCAAGATTTGGACTATTTCTGAAGTGTTTCGGTGAGGATTACCTTGACACACTTACTTGATCATGATTTTTCAAAGTTCATTTTGGATTTATTTCTTTGAGATGCAAGAATTGGAATATTTCAGATGTGTTTCTTTGTGGTTTACCGTGTCACTGTTGCATTTTCTTGATTTTTCAAAGTTCATTTTGAATTTCTTTCGTTGAAATGCAAGAGTTGGAATATTTCAGTAGTGTTTGGTTGTGGTTTACCTTGTCACAGTTACATTTTCTTGATTTTTCAAATTTCATTTTGAATTTCTTTCCTTGAAATGCAAGAGTTGGAATATTTCAGTAGTGTTTGGTTGTGGTTTACCTTGTCACAGTTACATTTTCTTGATTTTTCAAAGTTCATTTCGAATTTCATTGTTGAAATGCAAGAGTTGGAATATTTCAGTAGTGTTTGGTTGTGGTTTACCTTGTCACAGTTACATTTTCCTGATTTTTCAAAGTTAATTTTGAATTTCTATCGTTGAAATGCAAGAGTTGGACTATTTCAGTAGTGTTTGGTTGTGGTTTACCTTGTCACAGTTACATTTTCTTGATGTTTCAAAGTTCATTTTGAAGTTTTTTCGTTGAAATGCAAGAGTTGGTATATTTCAGTAGGGTTTGGTTACGGTTTACCGTGTCACAGTTACATTTTCTTGATTTTTCAAAGTTCATTTTGAATTTCTTTCGTTGAAATGCATGATTTGGAATATCTCAGTAGTGTTTGGTAGTGGTTTACCTTGTCAGAGTTACATTTTCTTGATTTTTCAAAGTTCATTTTGAATTTCTTTCATTGAAATGCAAGAGTTGGAATATTTCAGTAGTGTTTGGTTGTGGTTTACCTTGTCACAGTTACATTTTCTTGATTTTTCAAAGTTCATTTTGAATTTCTTTCGTTGAAATGCAAGAGTTGGAATATTTCAGTAGAGTTTGATTGTGGTTTACCTTGTCACAGTTACATTCTCTTGATTTTTCAAAGTTTATTTTGAATTTCTTTTGTTGAAATGCAAGAGTTTGAATATTTCAGTAGTGTGCTGTTGTTGTTTACCTTGTCACAGTTACTTTTTCTTGATTTTTCAAAGTTCATTTTGAATTTGTATTGTTGAGATGCAAGAGTTGGAATATTTCAGTAGTGTTTGGTTGTGGTTTACCTTGTCACAGTTACATTTTCTTAATTTTTCAAAGTTCATTTTGAATTTTTTTTCGTTGCAATGCAAGAGTTGGAATATTTCAGTAGTGTTTGGTTGTGGTTTACCCTGTCAGAGTTACATTCTCTTGATTTTTCAAAGTTCATTTTGAATTTCTTTCGTTGAAATGCATGAGTTGGAATATTTCAGTAGTGTTTGCTTGTGGTTTAACTTGTCACAGTTACATTTTCTTGATTTTTCAAAGTTCATTTTGAATTTCTTTCGTTGAAATGCAAGAGTTGGAATATTTCAGTAGTGTTTGGTTGTGGTTTACCTTGTCACAGTTACATTTTCTTAATTTTTCACAGTTCATTTTGAATTTCTCTCGTTGAAATGCAAGAGTTGAAATATTTCAGTAGTGTTTCGTTGTGGTTTACCTTGTCACAGTTACATTTTCTTGATTTTTCAAGGTTCATTTTGGATTTCATTCGTTGAAATGCAAGAGTTAGAATATTTCAGTAGTGTTTGGTTGTGGTTTACCTTGTCACACTTACATTTTCTTGATTTTTCAAAGTTCATTTTGAATTTCTTTCGTTGAAATGCAAAAGTTGGAACTCTTCACTAGTGTATGGTAGTGGATTACCGTGTCACAGTTACATTTTCTTGATTTTTCAAAGTTCATTTTAAATTTCTTTCTTTGAAATGCAAGAGTTGGAATATTTCAGTAGTGTTTGGTTGTGGTTTACCTTGTCACAGTTACATTTTCCTGATTTTTCAAAGTTAATTTTGAATTTTTTTCATTGAAATGCAAGAGTTGGAATATTTCAGTAGTGTATGGTTGTGGTTTACCTTGTCACAGTTACATTTTCTTGATTTTTCAAAGTTCATTTTGAATTTTTTTCGTTTAAATGCAAGAGTTGGAATATTTCAGTAGTGTTTGGTTGTGGTTTACCTTTTCACAGTTACATTATCTTGATTTTTCAAAGTTAATTTTGAATTTATTTCGTTGAAATGCAAGAGTTTGATTATTTCAGTAGTGTTTGGTTGTGGTTCACCTTGTCACAGTTACATTTTCTTGATTTTTCAGAGTTCAGTTTGAACTTCTCTCGTTGAAATGCAAGAGTTTAAATATTTTATTTGTGTTTGGTTGTGGTTTACCTTGTATTGGTTACATTTTTTCAATTTTTCCAAGCTCATTTTAATTTATTTAGTTTTAATTAAAGAGTTGGTATATTTAAGTAGTGTTTGGTTATGGTTTACCCTGTCAGAGTTACATTTTCTTGATTTTTCAAAGTTCATTTTGAATTTCTGTCGTTGAAATGCATGAGTTGGAATATTTCAGTAGTGTTTGGTTGTGGTTCACCTTGTCACAGTTACATTTTCTTGATTTTTCAAAGTTCATTTTCAACTTCTTTCGTTGAAATGCAAGAGTTCGAATATTTCAGTAGTGTTTGGTAGTGGTTTACCTTATCATGGTTAGATTTTCTTAAATTTTCAAAGTTAGGTTTGAATTTCTTTCGTTGAAATGCATGAGTTTGGATATTTCAGTTATGTTTTGTTGTGTTTTACCTTGTCACAGTTACAGTATCTTGTTTTTTAAAATTTCATTTTGAATTTCTTTCGTTGAAATGCAAGAGTTGGAATATTTCAGTAGTGTTTGGTTGTGGTTTACCTTGTCACAGTTACATTTTCTTGATTTTTCAAAGTTCATTTTGAATTTCTTTCGTTGAAATGCAAGAGTTGGAATATTTCAGTAGTGTTTGGTTGTGGTTTACCGTCTCACAGCTACATTTTCTTGATTTTTCAAAGTTCATTTCGAATTTCTTTCGTTGAAATGCAAGAGTTGGAATATTTCAGTAGTGTTTGGTTGTGGTTTACCTTGTCACAGTTACATTTTCCTGCTTTTTCAAAGTTCATTTTTAATTTATTTCATTGAAATGCAAGAGTTGGAATATTTCAGTAGTGTTTGGTTGTGGTTTACCTTGTCACAGTTACATTTTCTTGATTTTTCAAAGTTAATTTTGAATTTCTATAGTTTAAATGAAAGAGTTGGAATATTTCAGTTGTGTTTCGATTTTGTTTACCTTGTCAGAGCTACATTCTCTTTATTTTTCAAAATTCATTTTGAATTTCATTCGTTGAAATGCAAGAGTTGGAATATTACAGTAATTTTTGGTTGTGTTTCACCTTGTCACACTTACATTTTCATGATTTTTCAAAGTTCATTTTGAACTTCTTTCGTTGAAATGCAAGAGTTGGACTATTTCAGTAGTGTGTTGTTGTAGTTTACCTTGTCACAGTTACATTTTCTTAATTTTTCAAAGTTCATTTTGAATTTCTCTCGTTGAAATGCAAGAGTTGGAATATTTCAGTTGTGTTTCGTTGTGGTTTAGCCTACCTTGTCACAGTTACATTTTCTTAATTTTTCAAAGTTCATTTTGAATTTCTTTCGTTGAAATGCAAGAGTTGGAATATTTCAGTAGTGTTTGGTAGTGGTTTACCTTGTCACAGTTACATTTTCTTGATTTTTCAAAGTTCATTTTGAATTTTTTTCGTTCAAATTCAAGAGTTTTAATATTTCAGTAGTGTTTGGTTGTGGTTTACATTGTCACAATTACTTTATCTTGATTTTTCAACGTTCATTTTGAATTTCTTTAGTTGAAAAGCAAGAGTTAGAATCTTTCAGTAGTGTTTGGTTGTGGTTTACCTTGTCACAGTTACACTTTCTTGATTTTTCAAAGTTCATTTTGAATTTCTTTGATTAAAATGCAAGAGTTGGAATATTTCAGTAGTGTTTGCTTGTGGTTTACCTTGTCACAGTTACATTTTCTTGATTTTTCAAAGTTCATCTGAATTTCTTTCCTTGAAATGTAAGAGTTGGAATATTTCAGGAGTGTTTGGATGTGGTTTACCTTATCACAGTTACATTCTCTTGATTTTTCAAAGTTCATTTTGAATTTCTTTCATTGAAATGTAAGAGTTGGAATATTTCAATAGTGTTTGGTTGTGGTTTACCTTGTCACAATTACATTTTATTGATTTTTCAAAGTTTATTTTGAATTTCTTTCGTTGAAATGCAAGAGTTGGAATATTTCAGTAGTGTTTGGTTGTGGTTTACCTTGTCACAGTTACATTTTCTTGATTTTTCAAAGTTCATTTTGAATTTCTTTCGTTGAAATGCAAGAGTTGGAATATTTCAGTAGTGTGTTGTTGTAGATTAACATGTCACAGTTAAATTACCTTAATTTTTAAAAGTTCATTTTGAATTTCTTTCGTTGAAATGCAAGAGTTTGAATATTTCAGTAGTGTGTTTTTGTCACTTACCTTGTCACAGTTACATTCCCTTAATTTTTCAAAGTTCATTTTGAATTTCTTTCGTTGAAATGCAAGAGTTGGAATATTTCAGTAGTTTTTGGTTGTGGTTTACCTTGTCACAGTTACATTTTCTTAATTTTTCAAAGTTCATTTTTAATTTATTTCGTTTAACTGAAAGAGTTGGAATATTTCAGTAATGTTTCGTTGTGGTTTACCTTGTCACAGTTACATTTTCTTGATTTTTCAAAGTTCATTTTGAATTTCTTTCATTGAAATGCAAGAGTTGGAATATTTCAGTAGCGTTTTGTTATGGTTTACCTTGTCACAGTTACATTCTCTTGATTTTTCAAAGTTCATTTTGAATTTCTTTTGTTGAAATGCAAGAGTTTGAATATTTCAGAAGTGTTTGGTTGTGGTTTACCTTGTCACACTTACATTTTCTTGATTTTTCAAAGATAATTTTGAATTTCTTTCGTTGAAATGCAAGAGTTGGAATATTTCAGTAGTGTTTGGTTATGGTTTACCTTGTCACAGTTACATTTTCTTGGTTTCTCCAAGTTCATTTTGAATTTCTTTCGTTGAAAAGCAAGAGTTGGAATATTTCAGTAGTGTTTGGTTGTGGTTTACCTTGTCACAGTCAAATTTTCTTGATTTTTCAAAGTTCACTTTGAATTTCTTTTGTTGAAATGCAAGAGTTGGAATATTTCAGTAGTGTTTGCTTGTGGTTTACCTTGTCACAGTTACATTTTCTTGATTTTCCAAAGTTCATTATGAATTTTTTTCCTTGAAATGCAAGAGTTGGAATATTTCAGGAGGGTTTGGTTGTGGTTTACCATGTCACAGTTACATTTTCTTGATTTTTTAAAGTTCATTTTGAATTTCTTTTGTTGAAATGCAAGAGTTGGAATATTTCAGTAGTGTTTCGTTGTTGTTTACTTTGACAGAGTTACATTCTCTTTATTTTTCAAAGTTCATTAGGGATTTCTTTAGTTGAAATATGTTTTGTCGTGCTTTACCCTGACACAGTTAAATTTCCTGATTTTTGTTAGGTTAGGTTAGGCTAGATCAAGTTAGATTAAGGTTAAGTTAGGTTAGGTTAGGTTAGCCTACGTGCGTGCGCGTACGTAGGAATATTTCCTACGTACGCACGTTACATTCTCTTTATTTTTCAAAGTTCATTATGGATTTCTTTAGTTGAAATATGTTTTGTCGTGCTTTACCCTGACACAGTTAAATTTCCTGATTTTTGTTAGGTTAGGTTAGGCTAGATCAAGTTAGATTAAGGTTAAGTTAGGTTAGGTTAGCCTACGTGCGCGCGCGTACGTAGGCTAACCTAACCTAACCTAACTTAACCTTAATCTAACTTGATCTAGCCTAACCTAACCTAACAAAAATCAGGAAATTTAACTGTGTCAGGGTAAAGCACGACAAAACATATTTCAACTAAAGAAATCCATAATGAACTTTGAAAAATAAAGAGAATGTAACTCTGTCAAAGTAAACAACAACGAAACACTACTGAAATATTCCAACTCTTGCATTTCAACGATAGAAATTCAAAATGAACTTTGAAAAATCAAGAAAATGTAACTGTGACAAGGTAAACCACAGCCAAACACTACTGAAATATTCCAACTCTTACATTTCAAGGAAAGAAATTCAGATGAACTTTGAAAAATCAAGAAAATGTAACTCTGACAAGGTAAACCACAACCAAACACTACTGAAATATTCCAACTCTTGCTGTTCAACGAAAGAAATTCAAAATGAACTTATAAAAATAATGAAAAAGTAACTTTGACAAGGTAAACCACAACCAAACACAACATAAATATTCCAACTCTTTAATTTAAACTAAAAAAATTCAATATCAAATTTTAAAAATCAATAAAATGTAACTGTTACAAGGTAAACCACTACCAAACACTACTGAAATATTCCAACTCTTGCATTTCAACGAAAGAAATTCAAAATGAACTTTGAAAAATTAAGAAAATGTAACTGTGACAAGGTAAACCACAACGAAACACAACTGAAATATTCCAACTCTTGCATTTCAACAAAAGAAATTCAAAATGAACTTTGAAAAATTAAGAAAATGTAACTGTGACAAGGTAAACTACAACAACACACTACTGAAATATTCCAACTCTTGCATTTCAACGAAAGAAGTTCAAAATGAACTTTGAAAAATCAAGAAAATGTAACTGTGACAAGGTGAACCACAACCAAACACTACTGAAATATTCCAACTCTTGCATTTCAACGAAAGAAATTCAAAATGAACTTTGAAAAATCAAGAGAATGTAACTCTGACAAGGTAGACCACAACCAAACACTACTGACATATTCCAACTCTTGCATTTAAACGAAATAAATTCAAAATTAAGATTTAAAAATCAAGAAAATGTAACTGTGACAAGGTAAACCACAACCAAACACTACTGAAATATTCCAACTCTTGCATTTCAACGAAAGAAATTCAAAATGAACATTGAAAAATCATGAAAATTTAACTGTGACAAGGTAAACCAAGACCAAAAACTACTGAAATATTCCAACTCTTTCATTTCATCTAAATAAATACTAAAATAAATTTTTCAATAACATAAAAATTAAAAGTCACAATGAAATAAATAACACAAAACTACTGAAATATACCATCTCTTGCTTTTCAAATAAAGAAATTCAAAATTAACTTTGAAAAATAAAGAAAATGTAACTGTGACAATTTAAACCACAACGAAACACAACTGAAATATTCCAACTCTTGCATTTCAACGAAAGAAATTCAAAATGAACTTTGAAAAATTAAGAAAATCTAACCATGACAAGGTAAACCACAACCAAACACTACTGAAATATTCGAACTCTTGCATTTCAACGAAAGAAGTTCAAAATAAACTTTGAAAAATCAAGAAAATGTACCTGTGACAAGGTTAACCACAACCAAACACTACTGAAATATTCCAACTCATGCATTTCAACGAAAGAAATTCAAAATGAACTTTGAAAAATCAAGATAATGTAACTCTGACAGGGTAAACCACAACCAAACACTACTGAAATATTCCAACTCTTGCATTTCAACGAAATAAATTAAAATTAACTTTAAAAAATTGAGAAAAAGTAACCATGACAAGGTAAACCACAACCAAACACTACTGTAATATTCCAACTCTTGCATTTCAATGAAAGAAGTTCAAAATGAACTTTGAAAAATCATGAAAATGTAACTGTGACAAGGTTAACCACAACCAAACACTACTGAAATATTACAACTATTGAATTTAAAAAAAAGAAATTCAAAAAAAACTTTGAATAATCCTGAAAATGAAACTGTGACAAGATAAACCACAAGAAAACACTACTGAAATATTCCAACTCTTGCATTTCAACAAAAGAAATTCAAAATGAACTTTGAAAAATTAAGAAAATGTAACTGTGACAAGGTAAACTACAACAACACACTACTGAAATATTCCAACTCTTGCATTTCAAGGAAAAAAGTTCAAAATGAACTTTGAAAAATCAAGAGAATGTAACTGTGACAAGGTAAATCACGACGAAACACTACTGAAATATTTCAAATCTTGCATTTCAACGAAACAAATTCAAAATTAACTTTGAAAATTCAAGAGAATTTAACTCTGACAAGGTAGACCACAACAAAGCATTACTGAAATATTCCAACTCTTGTATTTCAATGAAAGAAATCCAAAAATGAACTTTGAAAAATCAGGAGAATGTAACTGTGACAAGGTAGACCACAACCAAACACTACTGAAATATTGCAACTCTTGCATTTCAACGAAAGAAATTCGAAATGAACTTTGAAAAATCAAGAAATGTAACTGTGGCAAGGTAAACCACAACCTAACACTACTGAAATATTCCAACTCTTGCATTTCAACGAAAGAAATTTAAAATGAATTTGAAAATCAAGAAAATGTAACTGTGATAAGGTAAACCACAACGAAACACAACTGAAATATTCCAACTCTTGCATTTCAACGAAAGAAATTCAAAATGAACTTTGAAAAATAAAGAAAATGTAACCATGACAAGGTAAACCACAACCAAACAATACTGAAATATTCCAACTCTTGCATTTCAACGAAAGAATTTCAAAATGAACTTTGAAAAATCAAGAAAATGTAACTGTGACAAGGTGAACCACAACCCAACCCTACTGAAATATTCCAACTCATGCATGTCAATAAAATAAATTCAAAAGGAACTTTAAAAAATCAAGAGAATGTAACTCTGACATGGTAAACCACAACCAAACACTACTTAAATATTCCAACTCTTGCATTACAACTAAATAAATAAAAATGAAATTGGAAAAATGGAAAAAATGTAACCAAGACAAGGTAAACAACAACCAAACACTACTGAAATATTTCACCTCTTGCATTTCAACGAAAAAAGTTCGAACTGAACGTTGAAGAATCAAGAAAATGTAACTGTGACAACCTGAACCACAACCAAACACTACTGAAATATTACAACTCTTTCATTTCAACTAAAAAAATTAAAAATGAACTTTGAAAAATCTAGAGAATGTTACACTGACAAGGTAAACCAAAACCAAATACCATTGAAATATTCCGACTCTTGCTTTTCAACGAAAAAAATTTAAAATAAACTTTTAAAAATCAAGAAAATGTTAGACTGACAATGTAAACCGCAAGCAAACAATACTGAAATATTCCAACTCTTGCATTTCAAGGAAAGAAATTCAAAATGAACTTTGAAAAATCAGGAAAATTTAACTGTGACAAGGTAAACCACAACCAAACACTACTGAAATATTCAAACTCTTGCATTTCAACGAAAGAAATTCGAAATGAAATTTGAAAAATCAAGAAAATGTAACTGTGACACGGTAAACCACAACCAAACACTACTGAAATATTCCAACTCTTGCATTTCAACGAAAGAAATTCGAAATGAACTTTGAAAAATCAAGAAAATGTAAATGTGACAAGGTAGACCACAACCAAACACTACTGAAATATTCCAACTCTTGCATTTCAACGAAAGAAATTCAAAATGAACTTTGAAAAATCAGGAAAATGTAACTTTGACAAGGTAAACCACAACCAAACACTACTGAAATATTCCAACTCTTGCATTTCAACGAAAGAAATTCTAAATGAACTTTGAAAAATCAAGAAAATGTAACTGTGACACGGTAAACCACAACCCAACACTACTGAAATATTCCAACTCTTGCATTTCAACGAGAGAAATTCAAAATTATATTTGAAAAATCAAGAAAATGTAACTGTGACAAGGTAAACCACCACCAAACACTAGTGAAATATTCCAACTCTTGCATTTCATCGAAAGAAATTCAAAATGAACTTTGAAAAATCAAGAAAATGTAAGTCTGATAAGATAGACCACAACCAAACACAAATGAAATATCCCATATCTTGCAGTTCAACGTAAGAAATTCAAAATGAACTTTGAAAAATCAATAGAATGTAACTGAGATAAGGTAAAACACAACCAAGAACTACTGAAATATTCAAACTCTTGCATTTCAATGAAAGAAATTCAAAATGATCTTTGAAAAATCAAGAAAATGTAACTGTGACAAAGTAAACCACAACGAAACACTACTGAAATGTTCCAACTCTTGCATTTCAACGAAAGAAATTCAAAATGAACTTTGAAAAATTAAGAAAATGTAAGTGTGACAAGGTAAACCACAACCAATCACTACTGAAATATTCCAACTCTTGCATTTCAACGAAAGAAATTCAAAATGAACTTTGAAAAATTAAGAGAATGTAACTGTGACAGGGTAATCTACAACAGCACACTACTGAAATATTCCAACTCTTACATTTCAACGAAAGTAATTCAAAATAAGCTTTGATAAATCAAGAAAATGTAATTGTGACAAGGTAAACCATAACAAAACACTACTGAAATATTCCAACTCCTGCATTTCAATGAAAAAAATTCAAAATGAACTTTGAAAAATCAAGAAGATGTAACTGTGACAATGTAAACCACAACCAAACACTACTGAAATATTCCAGCTCTTGCATTTCAATGAAAGAAATTCAAAATGAACTTTGAAAAATCAGGAAAATGTAACTTTGACAAGGTAAACCACAACCAAACACTACTGAAATATTCAAACTCTTGCATTTCAAAGAACGAAATTCGAAATGAAATTTGAAAAATCAAGAAAAATTAACTGTGAAAATGTAAGCCACAACAAAACACTACTCAAATATTCCAACTCTTGCATTTCAACGAAGGAAATTCAAAATGAACTTTGAAAAATCCAGAAAATGTAACTCTGACAAGGTAAACCACAACCAAACACTACTGAAATATTCCAACTCTTGCATTTCAGCGAAAGAAATTCGAAATGAACTTTGAAAAATCAAGAAAATGTAACTGTGACACGGTAAACCACAACCAAACACTACTGAAATATTCCAACTCTTACATTTCAACGAATGAAATACAAAATGAATTTTGAAAAATCAAGAAAATATAACTGTGACAAGGTCAACCACAACCAAATACTACTGAAATATTCCAACTCTTGCATTTCAACGATATAAATTCAAAATAAACATTGAAAAATCAATAAAATTTAACAGTGACAAGGTAAACAAATACCAAACACTAGTGAAATATTCCAACTCTTGCATTTCAACGAAAGAAATTCAAAATGAACATTGAAAAATCAAGAAAATGTAACTGTGACAATGTAAACCACAACCAAACACTACTAAAATATTCCAGAAATATTCCAACTCTTGCATTTCAACGAAAGAAATTCAAATGAACTTTGAAAAATCAAGAAAATGTAACTGTGACAAGGTAAACCATAACCAAACACTACTGAAATATTCCAACTCTTACATTTCAATGAAAGAAATTCAAAATTAACTTTTAAAAATCAAGAAAATGTCAAGTGACAAGCTAAACCACAACGAAACACTACTGAAATTTTCCAACTCTTTTATTTCAACGAAAGAAATTCAAAATTAACTTTGAAAAATTATGAAAATGTAACTGTGACAAGGTAAACAACAACCAAACACTACTGAAATATTCAAACTCTTGAATTTCAAAAAAAGAAAATAAAAATGAACTTTTAAAAATCAAGAAAATGTAACTGTGACAAGGTAAACTACAACAACACACTACTGAAATATTCCAACTCTTGCCTTTTCAACAAAAGGAATTCAAAAATGAACTTTAAAAAATCAAGAAAATGTAACAGTGACATGGTAAACCATAACCAAACGCTACTGAAATATTCCAACTCTTGCATTTCAATGAAAAAAATGAACTTTGAAAAATTGAGAAAATGTAACTGTGACAAGGTAAACCACAACAAAACACTACTGAAATATTCCAACTCTTGCCTTTCAACGAAAGAAATTCAAAATGAACTTTGAAAAATGAAGAAAATGTAACTGTGACAAGGTAAACCACAACCAAACACTACTGAAATATTCCAACTCTTGCATTTCAACGAAGGAAATTCAAAATGAACTTTGAAAAATCAAGAAAATGTAACTGTGACAAGGTAAACCACACCAACACACTACTGAAATATTCCAACTCTTGCTTTTCAACAAAAGAAATTCAAAATGAACTTTGAAAAATCAAGAAAATGTAACAGTGACAAGGTAAACCACAACCAAACACTACTGAAATATTCCCACTCTTGCATTTCAACGAATGAAATTCAAAATGAACTTTGAAAAATCAAGAAAATGTAACTCTGACACGGTAAACCACAACCACACTACTGAAATATTCCAACTCTTGCATTTCAATGAAAGAAATTCAAAATGAACTTTGAAAAATCAAGAAAATGTAACTGTGACATGGTAAACCAGACACTACTAAAATATTCCAACTCTTGCATTTCAATGAAAGAAATTCAAAATGAACTTTTAAAAATCAATAAAATGTAAGTGGGACAAGGTAAACCACAAACAAACACTACTGAAATATTCCAACTCTTGCATTTCAACGAAAGAAATTCAAAATGAACATTGAGAAATCAAGAAAATGTAACTGTGTAACGTTAATACACAAACAAACACTACTGAAAAATTCCAACTCTAGCATTTCAACGAAGGAAATTCAAAATGAACTTTGAAAAATTAGACCTTTGGAGGGGGAGGGGCCGGGGGGGGGGGACGTTCTGTGTCTCAATGCACAAAAAAAGTATAAAAAATGGGGGAGGGAAGGGGAGGGGAGGAGGGGAGGAGGAGGAGGAGGAGGAGGGAGGAGGAGGAGGAGGAGGAGGGAGGAGGAGGGGAGGAGATGGGGAGGTGAGGGGAGGAGGGGAAGGGGGAGGAGGAGGAGGAGGAGGAGGAGGAGGAGGAGGAGGAGGAGGAGGAGGAGGAGGAGGGAGGAGGAGGGGAGGGGATGTGGAGGAGGGGAGGGGATGGGGAGGAGGGGAAGGGGAGGAGGAGGGAGGAGATGGAGGGAGAGGGGTCCCTTTGGGGGACCAAAGGGGAGGGGCCCTTTGGGCCCCGGGGGGTCTGGGGGAACCTTGAGGGCCGGGGGCCCTTTTGGGAGCCCAGTGGACCTTTGAGGACCGGTGGCTTCCTTCGGGGTTGGGGTAGAGGGATTGGAACCCTTTGGGGTTGGGGTAGAGGACCTCACAACACTGTTAAAATCGAACTTGTGTATTATAACGACCACAAAGTTTTACCCTCAAATTCTCTCCTAAAATCTCTTCAAAAATCATATTTTAAAATGTCTCTAACTGTTTCGCCGAAATAATTCCATAAAATGACTAAAACGGTTTCGCCCAAATAATCCCTAAACGTAATTTCAGCGTGTTCCTTTTGTTTGGCATCCCTGTGCTTTCACTTTGTCCCGGAGACAATTCTCTTTGGGAATGCACCAAATACATTAATTAACTTGACGTCAACTGTCAGACAATCCCTGGAAACAATTTGATTAATGACTGACAGCACAGGTGTTCCCCGGAAACTCATATCATTTGGCTCGAACAACAACAAGAAGGAAGTGAGAAAATTCCTGTTTTTCCATTCTCACTGACAAAAACTATAAAACCATCAAATAAATTGACGAACACACATAACCGTCCATGAAAACAGACATAAATGTGACAAAGTTCCTGTTTTTTCATTCTCACTGACAAAAACAATAAAAACAGACATAAATGAGATAAATTTTCTGTTTTTTCAAATTCTCACTGACAAAAACCATAAATCATCCATAACCATCCATGAAAAACATCAAATAAATTGACCAACACATAACCATCCATGAAAACATCCATAAAAGTGAGAAAATTCATGGTTTTTAAAGTGAGAAAATTCCTGTTTTTTCATTCTCAGTGAGAAAACCATAAACCACGTGGTCATCGTCGGAGTAGCACCCCCCTTTCTACTCCGGTCGATGGTGTTAAGTAAAAAATTTCATCATTTGTTGAAGGGGATAATGAAAAAAGGTGCTATTTGCATACTGCTACTAATGCTACTACTGCTACTACAACTATTGCTACGCATAATTACTGAACCTTTCAACAATGCTGAAAAAATTGATGTCTCAAAACTTGGTTTGGATATTTGTTACGGGAAATGATGGGAGGTTCTCTCAAATCTCTTTGAATCTTAAAAAGGGCACTATTACTTCCAATTTTAAAATCAAATGAGACCTATCTGAATTTAATACGACCATCCATTCCATAAACACCACATATGCCCCCAGGGAATATCATAAAGCCCTTGCCCCAAGGATCTGGGGGTAGGGGGGGGGGGGTTGTGCCAACCCTGGAAACATAGATATATATTCTTTGGACTATTTTGAAACAACATTGGCATCGCACAATTTCAATCAGATGCATTTGGTGAAAAGAGAGGTAGTTGGGTAGGGGATGCTACTTGACCTCCTTCATTATCGACTCTTAAAAGGGAGCCAGAACTTCCAATTTCAGCCAAATGAGCCACCTCTAAAGCTCATACAACCATCCCTTTCATAAGAACCTTAAATTCCCCGGGATCATAATTTACAACCCTCGCCCTTAGGCTCTGGTGGTTTGTATCAACCTCAAAAGCCTTATTATATAATATTTGGGTTATTTTGAATAAAAGGACTGTCTGAAATATCTATTGGATACATCTTGTGTGTTTCTGTGTGTGTATGTGGGGGGGGGGGGGATAGCTGCGCTTTGATCACTTTCATTCTTAAAAAAGGCAATAGAACTTATGATTACCAATCCAATGAGTCTCTAAAAAAGTATATCCGACCACCTTTTTTTTATAAGAACCTTATATGCCCCAAGGGCATAACTAACAACGTTCCCTCAGAGTTGTAGGAGGGGGGATTTCTCACAGACATAATTTCCAAAACCTTCTACTACGATGAACATAATTGTTGTCTCCAAATTTTGATTGGAAGTGTTAAGGTAAGTGCTGAGCGTGGAGGAGGGGGGGGCTGTTTGATATTAAATGACTTTGACTTTTGAATAGGGCACTATAACTTCCAATTTCAAATCAAATAAGCCCCATCTGAAGTGTGTACGACCGCCCATTCAATATAAACCTTATGTACCCTCATGAAATAACTTACAACCCTATCCCCAGGGCACTGGGGGAAGGGGTTTCATTCCTAAAGACATTATTATATGTTCTTTAGAATATTTTGAAAAAATTCATGTCTCGTAATTTCAATCAGATGCGTTTAGTGAAAGGAGGGGTTAAGGAGGGGGGCTAAATGTCGTCCGTCACTTTTGAAGCTTAAAAAGGAACTAGAACTTTCAATTTTCAACAAAATGAGCCTCTTCTAAAGTTAAACAACCATTCGCTCCATAAAAACCTTAAATATCCCCCGGGCATAACTTACAACCCTTGCCCCTAATCTCTGGGGGGTTTGTTTCCATCCCAAAATCCGTGTTATATGATATTTAGACTATTTTGGATAGAATGGCTATCTCAAAATTTCTATTAGATACATTTCGGGACAATACGACGTGTGTGTGTGTTTGTGTGTGTGTGGGGGGGGGGGTAGAAACCATCTGATCACTTTGACTCTTAAAAAGAGCTCTAGAGCTTCTGAGTACCAATCCAATGAGCCCCCTCCAAAGCTCCTATGGCCACGCTTTTTATAAAAACCTTATATGCCCCAAGAGTATAAGTTACTACCCTTGTCCTGAGGGCTTTGAGGGGGAGGGGGGTTTTTGATTCCCAAAGACATAATTTCCAGACGTTTCAACTACGTTGAACTAAATGGTCATATCAAAATTTTGACTGGAAAGGCTTGGGGAAATGATGGACGTGGGGGGATTATCCTTCCGATTACTTTCGACTATTAAATAGTGCAATAGCACTCTCAATTTTAAATTGAATGAGCCCTTTTTTAAGTTTATAAGACAATGATTTCTATAACAACCTTATATGCCCCCAAGACATAAGTTACAACTTTAGCCATGAGGGCTTTGGGTGGGTTGTCCTACTCAAAGACGTAATTTCCGGACCTTTCAACTACGTTAAATAAAATGGCTATATCAAAATGTTGATCAGAAAAGTTTGGGAAATGATGGGCCTTTGGGGGGGGGGGGGGGAGCATTCGCCATCCGATCGCTGTTTGACTATTAATAAGGGCAATAGCCATCTCAATTCCCAATTGAATGAGCCCTTTTTGAAGTTTTTACGACAACATCTTCAAAACATTTTAAGCCCCAAGGTATAACTTACAACCTATGCCCTGGCGGCTCTGGGAGTATAGTCCTTCTTTTGAATTTCGAGCCTTTACGTTCCTTCCGGTTTTTCTGGTAGGTAAACAGGTCATTACACCTTTGCCGAGAGGAATCGATTTTTTGTGTGTCAGTCGATTAGAGAAAGTTGGTGGCTATTCCAATATAATAACTTGATTGGTCGGTTTTCTAAAAAAAAAAACTTGTCATGCTACAATGTACTTAACTAAAAAAAAAACTCTAGATAATGTCCCCACACGGGATTCCAATTTTCATTATGCATTAAGACATTGTTTAAAGTACACCAAATATTTTTAACTTTTGAAAAAAATGTATTTGTAGTTTTTAAATTTGATTAAAATATTCATTCTTTGTTGTAATCAAAAAAAAATAAAGAAAAACAGGGTACTATTACTTTCACAGGTAAGAGGGCAAGGCCCCCGCCTCTACAACACTACACACTCATAATACTATTAAAACTGTAGTCGAGCGAAATATCAAAGCACGCTTTTTTTCTCTTATATAAATAAAATATATCCATCATAGATCTGTTTATAGGTTTTAATTGTTTTGAAAAACAGTTCTTTATCATTCAGAAATAAAGCTTTTTCCTAACATGATGTATTTTTCTGCTTTGAATGAAAAGCTTGCGTGTTACAAAGAGTGTGAGAGTTTGGGGGGGGGGGGGGGGTTTAATTTAACAGGCTCTTGCTATAAACGGGGTTTGTCTAATTCCGATGTCACGGTGGATGACGTTGGGAAAAAATTAGTGGGGGAGGGGGACCTAGAGGCCCTCCATTTTTTTTTTTGGGTTACTTAAAAAGGACATTAGAACTTTTAATTTCCGTTCGAATGGGACTCCAGATAGGAGCTTTTAACTTCTATAGTAGGGTTCTCTGATGATGTCATTTTCATTAAAGTTCTGAGTTTTAGAGGGATATTTTCCCCCCTTTTTCGAAAACAAGGCAAATTTTTCTCAGGCGCGTAATTTTTGACCGATATCGATAAACTTGATGAATATTAGTTAATTTAAATAGTAAGTATGCGCTATGTCCTATAAATTTTTTTATTTTTTGAAAAAAAGTTGTGCTAAGATTTAAAACAGTATTGACATTTTCGCTGAGATGAGGAGGGGGAACGTCCCCCTAAATTAAGTTAATAATTTCTTTTATTGTTTAGGGCGCTCATTACTTTAAGTTTAAAAAAAAAAACTTTTTTTTAATTAAGTTCTTATCGTTTTTTTATTTAATTCAGCTTTTTGCACAAAAATTTTATTTTGTGCACAACAATTTTACTTGTCTTTTACTAAATGGATATAATTACAAATTAACTTCTATATTCCTTTATTTTTCTTCTGGCAAAAAAATACAAATTTGCATATTTTTGCAGATATGAGCTTGAAAGCTATGTAATAGAGTTTTCTGATACGCTTAATCCGACGGTGTGATTTTAATTAAAATTCATTCACTTGTTGGGGGTGTTTCCCCCCTCTTTAAAAAAAAAAAAAAAGACTGAAGTAAGGTTTTGTAAAATTTCGTGGCAAAACCCAGTTTTTGTTGAATTAAGATTCAGTTGCTCAAAAAAGTAATTGAAAACCCCTGATTTTGAAATCAAGATGTTTTTTACACTAATTTAGATGCCTAA